>NC_041409.2:6534575-6834575 GCF_900747795.2 Erpetoichthys calabaricus | reverse complement strand
CTGCAAGAATTCTAGCCAGGATACAATATCCCTCTTTTCAGGCGATCTTGTGATTGAACAGGCAGAAAATGTAAGCACTGTCATTTCTTATAAAGCCAAGGCCTAGTGCTATCTAGAGTGCAGCAGCTGGTGCCAATTCATCCTAAAAAAAAAAACAACATGAAGGTGATTTCAAGACTCTGAAAGCGGGATGGGAAGGAATTAGAAGGTGTATATATTTTATCAGTGTGCCAGTTCTTTAAATGGCAGCGAATAGGCCAGACACAATTATGCAGAAGGGAAAACCTTTCATCAAGGTCAGATGAGGACAAAAATTTAAATTATTGTATCCTTGTACTGAAATGCATTATACAGTTATACAGCAACTCAGTCAAGTTGAACTAATACCAAAATTGGATGTCAAAGCAAGCACTGGTACAGTATGTCAGGCAAACGAAAAACAAAAAAAGGCAATAACAAGCTATTTCCATAGCATATACTGAGAAAAAGAATACCGGCATAATAAACGATGCTAGGGTGGCTGCAGTCTATTTATGCCGAAGGACTGAACCAATAATAAATGACCATATAAAAGCAAAATATAGCCTTTTACTTTAATACACTGGGGACAGTTGGGAAAAAAAAGAAAAAATATAATTCAAAATAACTGCATCCCAACTGAGGCAGTATATGCTTGGCCTTTGGTCTGGCCAGCTGAAGCTGATAAAGCTAGAAGAAGATATTCAGAAAAAGAAACCCCTTTACTTAGTACTACCTAGCATGTCTAGGATAATTAAAAATGACTCAAAAGGTTTGCATGGTGCTATTTTCATCACATTCCTAAGCAACAGATGGATATGTCTACAGTGCTACAAAAGTGGATTTTTTTGTGTAACTTTTACTCTTAACCAGCAACCAACTGAGCCCCTGTGTCATTTTTAAAGAATATGATTTTAGAGAAATGACTGTTAATTCACCTATGACCAGCCCTTTGCAATATGGAGTGAATAGTAGAGGTTGCCAAGGGACCCCCAAACCCTAGACACACAAGACCCAACACAACTCCGGGTTCAAAATAAAGGATTTTTAATCCACCGAACTCAGATATAACAATAATCACAGCCAATACACAGACTCTTAAGTGCTCTCTCCTCTCCTCTCCTCTCGTCTCCTCTAGTGAGTGTTGCCCGCTGGTTCCTGACTTTGACTCATTAAAATGAGGCAGTGGGCTTTCTTTTAAACTCAACACGGGAATTGCTTCCAGTCTCTTGTTCCTGTCACCTGGAGCACGGTGACTGGAAACCAGGGCAGTCCTCCCCTGGCACTGCCCTCTGGTGGTCCTAAAAGACCCTGAAAAGACTGCATTTCTGGACTCCACTTCCCATGCAACCCTGCAGGTTACCCTAAACAGGTTTAGCACTGAGGAACACTACCACCTGTCATGTGGGGGAATGACCTGCTCCTGGTAAGCCTATTCTTCCGGTCCTTCAAATATGGCCTCCTAGACAGGTATGAAATCTTTCATTATCCCGGACTGGATGTCAGTCCTGCCTTCTGGGCACCCACAATGGTGACAGCCATCTTCACCATGGTATTTCCTTAGCCATATCTTCTGATTACAGTTGCTGGGTAACTGCAATAACTTGAACTCAGATCATCGCTAGAGGTGGGGATATTTAAGGAGACTCTGTTCCTAGCCTCACTGCTGACTCATTGCAAGCCTTCAGTGTCAAGTGGTTTGCTTCCATTTCTGGCAAGGGATATTTCTGGCTAAAAGTTCTTCACTAAAGCTCTATCTGCTCCTGGTAATTTACTCATTTATGTTTTATTGCTGGATAATAACAATGTTTCACATTGACAATATCAATATTTCTGTATTTTACTGCACACTATATTCAACAGCTGAAAGAATCACAAACATGCATTCTCCTTTAATGTTATAGGTTTGTTGAGAAGATTATGATTACAATCACTTAAGTACCTAGGTTATTATAAAAAAATAAAATATGAGAACGGATCTCTACAGAATACTTGAAGGAGTGACTGATCAATTTTGAGTCTTCTCAACATCGTGAGGAAGAAAAAAAGATAGTTAGCATTTTGAAAAGGTTAATGTGAGATCTAATCATTAATGCTAATAAAATATCGCTTAAGAAACTGCCCATCCACCTTCAGCAGTGAAATTCACTTGGGTTATCACTTAAATCGAGGATTATGTCCATGATTTTAGATAAGTAACAAATACTTCCTTCTACCATCCCAAGGAGCAGTCAACTACACCCCAGAGCCACATTTCGGAATAAGCTGTATAGACAATCAACATCATCAGTTGGATGTTTCATAGTCAATGAACTGTGCTCTTCGTCTTGAGTTCCATTTCATCTTTTATTGTCTGATGTTTCTGTTGTCTTTCTTGTTTAAACATTTTTGTGCCATTGTAATGCCACTGTGGAGACATGCTGCAGCACTTGAGTGTATTACAGGTCATCTGTGCACATACATCTAATTGTGTATAGCACACACTGTGGCCGGTGGCCGGGGTCCATGCCCAGCTGGGTTGCCCCTGCACTCTATATTCATGGGGAGCAGCCCTGGATGGTGCAATACCTCCCCGTGGACGCTAGATAGCTGCACCCTGGGTTGGAACGGTGACTCGGTTTCCCGTAGGGCTCCATGGGAATTGGACTTGGGGGCAGCCCTGTTGGGTTCCGCAGGCACCGCCAGGGGGTGCTGCAGCTGGGACTCCTGAGTCCCTATGGGCAATGTATTCACCACACCCAGAAGTGCAGCCGGAACACGGCAATCAAGCATCTGGAGCACTTCCTGGTGAACTAAAAAAGGTGCCAGCAGCCACCACTCTGGGAGCCAGAATCGGGAGGAGGAGGAGGACGAGGTTGCCAGAGAGGAGTAGTGGAGGAAGAGAAAGAGTGCTGTATTGTGTATGTTGGTAACTGGGACTGTGTATTGCCTGTGGGACACGGGGAAGACGTGCGCCCACAGGTGAAGAGAAAAATACATATTTGTTTTATTTTACACGTGCCTCTGTGTGAATCTGTGTCGGGTCGGGCGCATATATAGTGCTTTTTAACAACACATATTGTCTTTATATATAATACGCTACCATGGCTGTCCGTTTGTCTGTCCAGGATTTTAAATCACCTGTAGCTCGCAAACCGTTTGACCTGTTGACCTGAAATTTGGAACACAAATACTACGTGACGTCTACTATCCGCTTTTGGGGTGATGATTGGCCTCCAAGGTTATTTCTCTTTTTATTTTTATTTTATTTTATTGTAGAATCAACTCTCAGCAGCGGCCAGCAGGGCAGCCGTGTGGCGCATGTGTATGGGCATCGTTCTCATCCCTACCACCTTCCCCTACCTCTTCATATCTTACATCATTCTGGAGGCAGATTGAAGACTTAAGTGCCATCTTAAGGGAAAAATCAAAGAAAACATACTAAGTAATTGCAACACAAACACTGACTTAATCAGTTGTAACGCGAAAAGATGCCGACGAAAGAAGAGAGGAAGTGGGCCGCTAGGGTGGAGAAAAGAAGAGCTGCTCAGGAAGCAGCAAGCGCATCAACCTCTGAGCAAACAAATCGTAAACGTACAGAAAAAGAGGATGAAAACTAGGAATGCTCAAATCAAGTGTATTCACTGCACGTTATCATGCAGTGCGCCGTTACTGGTCATATATATTACATGTAATATTTGCAAAAAAGCCAAAACGTATCTGGGTGTGCCATGACTTTTTACTGATCGTTTCCATGAAGCCGAGTGTTGCCTTTGTGACATTTCTTCAAGACCAGTAAACCCCCGATTCTCTAAAGAATTGCAAATCCAAGAATGGATTTTTTCTGTACCCTCCGATCTTTGGAGGGCTGAAAAATGATGGAGGGTGGGAGCGTCCTGGGAAAGTATTCATTTAATTAAATAAATATATTTGTACTAAAATTAACCAATTTATTAAAACTAAAATTGAAATTTAATTGTTATATCATTTAAGTCCAAAATGTCTTTGAGTTGCTATACTTAGAAGTAAAAAAAATATCGGAGTGCAAAGGTTTAAATGAAGTAAATTGGAAACAAAAAATTGATAAAATGGTAAATTCAAAATAGTTAATCAAAAATTTCTTTATAAACAACATTTTTGGTAAAGATGGTTTCCTGTCCTTGAATTAGCGCCCCCTGGTATGGAGTAGTTAAAACATTCACCTTAACGTCACACGAACGCGGAACTCTTGAAAAGGCAACATAAAGTTGTCCATGTCCAAATACAGGCTCAGATAGGTAAATGCCTACTTTGTCCATGGTTTGTCCTTGGGATTTGTTGATCGTCATGGCAAATGCAGCCTTAATGGGAATATGGCATAGTTTCATTTTAAAAGTTAATTCCAGGTTAGAACTTGTCAGGTCAATTCTGGGAATCAAAACAGTATTGCCAGTATGGGATCCCGTAAGCACTTGTGCCTCAATAACATTTTCTTTCATGCTGTTCACGACCAACCGTGTACCTTTGGATAAACCTTGTTTAGTATTAAGGTTTCTTAATAGCATGACTATTGTCCCTACTGTAAGGTTAAGATTGTGTTGTGGTAATCTGGCTGGGTTAATAGTGTTTAAATATTCTAATGGGAAATTAAGATGCTCAGTTTCGTCTTCAGAATCAACACTGTCAGTACTTTCTCCAGGAAGCAATGCAATCACTTGTTTTGGCGCCACCTAGTTCCCTGATGGTGACAGCGGCGCATTCACGTGCTGAAGTAACCATGCCGGCGGATCCCAGCTTGGATATCTACATTACTAAACGAAGGTTTTATATGCGGTGGTGTGCGCATTCACGTTCAGGCGGCAGTTGTATTGTGCACGGCTTGCTTCTGGCCTCTGCAATCCTTGCATATATACAAACATTACTAAACGAAGGTTGTATATGCGGTGGTGTGCGCATTTGCGTTCGGGTGGTGGTTGTATTGTGACCTGAAGTTTAGTCTACTACAGATTGTGTTGTGTTGTTTGGGCGCCACCTACTGACTCTGGGAAGCTGCTGGGCTTGACTCTGGGGCGCTGAGGCACAGTGCGCGTGTGCTTTCGGTGCTTCTGGCCTCTGGCATTCGTTCATATATACAACCGTCGTTTAGTAATATAGATTTGCTTGGTCAAATTGGGCATTTGCTGACTATTTTTCATGCATTTTTTTCATCTTTGTTTTGTTTGTCAGGTAGTGTTCTGAGGTTCTCTTTAGCAAGTCAGACAGATACATGCTCGAAGGCTAAATGGGTTAAATAAACACTTTTCTTTTCCTCTTTTGGTAGGCTAGTACAGAGGCACATGCGCTTATACCACATGCTGTTATTTTTAACCCCATTTGTATATCAGAAGTTTCAGGGTCATGCTTTTTTCCACTATATGCCTACTGAGTAGTAAACATTAGTACTGAAAGATGACTGCTGTGAATCCAGACTCTAACTGACATCTGTGTAGAAGGCAAATAAAGAACAAATGATTGAATCTTGTGGTGTAGCCATAATCTGTCCTTATTGATGCTGATGAGCTGTTTCTTTAAGAAATTTGGACTTCAAAAATTCATTATGACAGAAAAACAGTCAGATAAGTGCTGGAGAAAACTTTTTATAACACTTTAGCATCTTGGACTCAGGCTCACTAAGTTTATAACAATGCCTTAAATAAGCAACTATTGTCAAAAAAGGATGCAGCTGACTTAAAATAATCCTCCAAGGTGTGCCATAAAATAACCAATGTAACAAAGATGCTTTATACTGCCTTTTGTCTGATTTAAAGTATGCAGACACTTCTCTAAGAAGCAGGTCCCATAATTAAGGGCTGGATCATCCTGCTTTATCTTTTAAGTAAACGTACTTGTCTAAAGATTTGCATGCTATCAGATATATGCTGACGATGTTCTTGTATGTTCAAATCCATAAAAGCTTTGTCTGAACAAAGAATTGTTAGCATATCTGTGATTATAGTGCAGGAGTAACATGTTCCATGGCGTGCTCCTTACACATCTTTGTTACATACATTTCTTAGATCCTTATTAGAGTCCAGAGAGTCTTTGAATACTAGTGCTGAAGTGAACTGGGGATCAAGAAGAGGAATCTGGGATCAAGATTTTTTTCCCCTAATAATAGGATTTTGAGTTCTCAGGATAAATTAGCAATCTATACATAATGCAAAATTGACTGACTGACTGACTGACTGACTGACTGACTGACTGACTCACACATCAAAAAAACACTATTTTCTGTTTAATAAAATATGAAATTTAGCAGGTTTACTGACCTCAGCAGATACATTCATGTCTCTGGTGACTCTTACCATGAAGTCAGTAGACGGACTGAGAGAACCTGGGGGGTCATGAGGTCACTGGAAAGGGGTGTGTGGCACACCTGATATCTTTGCATGGGATGAAGGTCCAATTATTCAGAGTCCTGGTGCTTCCTGTTTTTCTATAAAGTTGTGAGACATGGACGCTATCCAGTGACCAGAGATGAAGACTGGACTGCTTCAGTACTGTGTCTCTTCAGAGAATCCTTGGGTATCGCTGGTTTGACTTTTGTGTCAAATGAGCAGTTGCAGTTGATCACGGAGTCCCAAATGAGACATATTACCTGCAATGTGAGGAAGTGTCAATTACGGCACTATGGCCATGTGGCACGATTCCCTGAGGGTGATCTGGCGTGCAAGATCCACATCGTTGAGGACCTGAGTGGCTGGACCAGGCCAAGGGGTCGCCCACGTAACACCTGGCTGGGGCAGAAAGAGGGTCATTTCCAGAGGATGGGACTGGACGACATGTCTGTCTTTGGGTTTGCCAACTGGGATCCTGAGCTGTTTCGTCATGTGGTGGGTGAGGCAACGTGCTGTACCAGTGCATGCTCCCCAACCTGACCTGGGGAAAACCCCTAAGTACAATAGAAAAAACTAAACATCTTGAAATCTCAAAAATGGTTTGACAAATTTGATTGAAACTTTGTGACATTATAGAAAAAGCAAAATTAGTCTACAATTTTTTTTAATTATTTCTTTGTTTATAATATTATAATATTTATCAATATTATACTGACTTATATGCTCTGTGCTGCACTGCATATTTTATACAAATTAAGGACACAACAGATGTGATTGACAAATCACACAAATAGCATCACTAACCAATAGGGTGGATGGGCAATTGAAGATGGAGTCCTGGACAGGAAAAAAGAGATGTGATCACTTTGTGAAATGGACAGAGAAAGTCTGCCAAAGCTCGAGGAAGATGTCAAGCTCAATGGTTACCAAGCACTGTTTTTGCTGTTGACTACCAGTTTTTACCTTGGTTATAACTTCAAATTGCACAATACCCCAGGGGTAGTTGAATTTGTGCATAGCATGTTCAAAAGTAAGCAGCTCCAGTACCCTAATAATACTATTATTAATAATTATTACGAGGGCAATCCCAGTTGGACTCCGCCAGGGCTGCCCTTTGTCACCGATTCTGTTCATAACTTTTATGGACAGAATTTCTAGGCGCAGCCAGGGCGTTGAGAGGGTCCGGTTTGGTGGGCTCAGGATTGGGTCACTGCTTTTTGCAGATGATGTTGTCCTGTTTGCTTCATCAGGCCGTGATCTTCAGCTCTCTGGATCGGTTCGCAGCCGAGTGTGAAGCGGCTGGGATGAGAATCAGCACCTCCAAATCCGAGACCATGGTCCTCAGCCGGAAAAGGGTGGAGTGCCCTCTCAGGGTTGGTAGCGAGATCCTGCCCCAAGTGGAGGAGTTCAAGTATCTCGGGGTCTTGTTCACGAGTGAGGGAAGAATGGAGCGTGAGATCGACAGGAGGATCGGTGCGGCATCCGCAGTAATGCGGGCGCTGCATCGGTCTGTCGTGGTGAAAAAGGAGCTGAGCCACAAGGCGAAGCTCTCAATTTACCAGTCGATCTATGTTCCTACCCTCACCTATGGTCATGAGCTATGGGTAGTGACCGAAAGAACGAGATCGCGAATACAAGCGGCTGAAATGAGTTTCCTCCGCAGGGTGTCTGGGCTTTCCCTTAAAGATAGGGTGAAAAGCTCAGTCATCCGGGAGGAGCTCAGAGTAGAGCCGCTGCTCCTCCACATCGAGAGGAGTCAGATGAGGTGGCTCGGGCATCTGATCAGGATGCCTCCAGGACGCCTCCCTGGTGAGGTGTTCCGGGCACGTCTAACCGGGAGGAGGCCCCGGGGAAGACCCAGGACACGCTGGAGGGACTATGTCTCTCGACTGGCCTGGGAACGCCTTGGGATTCTCCCAGAAGAGCTAGAAGAAGTGGCCAGGGAGAGGGAAGTCTGGGCATCTCTGCTCAAGCTGCTGCCCCCGCGACCCGACCTCGGATAAGCGGGAGACAATGGATGGATGGATGGAATCCCAAAAGTAAGGTCTCCTATTTTTTTAGAAATACAAACAACCGTTTATTTTCTATAATGTTTGCATCATTTTAAAGGTTAAAGACTTATTTATTTTTCTACATAATCGCCATTTCGGTTGATGCATTTTTGTAGACACTGTGGTAGTTTTAGAATGCCCATGTCATACCAGCTCGCAGCCATGTCCTTCAGGAAGCGTTGAAACTCATCTTTCACCTCTTTGTCGGAGCAGAATTGCCTTCTGGACAAATGTTCTTTCAACTTATGGAACAGGTGGTAGTCACTGGGTTCCAAGTCCGGACTATAGGGTGGGTGGGTGATGAAGTTCCAACCGCCAATCTTTACATATGTTTTCCTCAACCTTTGCGACTGTCTCGTCCGAAATTGACGGTCTCCTGCGCGAACTTCGCACTTGGCGGTAGCGTTCAACGGGAGCTCCATTTTCAAGGGCTGCCAAGCCAAAATTGAGTATCCCAGCGAAGCCGCACATGCTTGTTTGGGAGTGGAGGAAGCACCAATCACAACAGTGTGGCTAACAGCCGTACGAACAGTTTCTCTACGTCCCCACCGCTTTGGAGACCTTACTTTTGGGATTGCCCTCGTATTTGGCTAACACTTTTATCCAAAGCGACTTATAATATTTGAGGTACAATTGGTTCCATTTCTTTTGTTTTCCCAGTTGGAGCTCAGACAGGTGAAGTGTCACACAGTGTCAGGGTTTGATGTCGTAGGTCCAAAGCCTTAACCACTACACTGCACTGCCTGCCAATAATATTTGCACTTATAAAAAAAAACAAAACATACAAATATTGTGTATAGTAAAGCACTTAGTTAGCTACATAGTACTTCAGATATGTTCAATTAACCAATGGCACTATAACTGAGGCCCATTGTCTAATGAAACAACACAGCTGGTTATAGAATAAGCTGTTAAAATATATCTTATTTAATAATAAACATTCCTGGCGATGAAAGAAAAAACTTTAAAAGCATAAAATTGAAAGGCTACTTTCTTGGAATCTTTGAGATGACAGATACTCCTGTCCTTACAGCTGTAAGTCTAAGTGTCTAATTGTACAGGACCAGGGAAGGCAACCCTTAATCAGTATCCCACTGATCAAGCCTGGCAGACAGCCATGCCTAAAACATCTTGCCTCCTGAGCCTGGATAAAAATACTAACTTGATTTTTCTAGCTTTATGCATCATACAGATTTTTTGTCACGCATGCCTGCATTCTGTGAAAATATAGAAAAAATTAAAAAACAAAAAATAATGATTGAAAAATTATTTATTGTTAAAAATGAATAGTTGTGTGTTCCAATAAACAAAAAGTCTGCTTGATGTTACATGACCTCCTTGGGCAATTATCCACCTAAACACTACCTCACTAACCTCGCTAAGAGGTCACATAGTTGCATAGCTGTTTTTGTTTTTTGCCCCTAAAGGCCAGTCCATCTCTCAACTCCAAGTTACTCATTGTTCTACCCTTATTTAAAGACCACCTCCATTTTCACCTAACACAATTATTTTGATTTGTTTTGACAGTTGGTTTAGTTGATTCTGAGTAAGCTTATCCACAGCTTTATCTTCAGAAGCAAATGTTTGTTTTCTTATAGATTTTTATTAAGAGCTTGCTGTTAGCAAAAATACTTCTGTTCTAATTCAGGGCTAACAGGGAAGTCCTTAACAACTCAAAACCACCTTTTTCTAATCAAAGCATTTACTATTTAAATTAACGTAATAAACAAATAAATCTAAATAAAATCAGATAATCCAAAATATCTCAAAAGTTTCAAAAACATTACAAATGCCAATGCAAAGATTAAATATCAAAATACAAAATAATGAGCTGATTATTATGCAGTTAATAAATAAAACGAAAGATATTCCAAAATTACCAAAGCAGGTGATCAAAATCAAGACAAAAAATCAAGGACAAGACCTAAGAGTCAAAAGCCAAAAGACAAAGCAAAAATTGTATAAAGATGAACACATTTCAAAAAGCAATAAAAGGAAACCCCAATTGTGTATTGTCACGATTACTGTATGTCTGCTCAGAAGAAGAAACATAGTCATAAACCTGCAAAAGCTGAAAATGAGAAAACAGTCCTATTTTTTTGTTTTAACCAGTATGTAAACCAAAGCACAGTTGTTTAAATCATAGTATTATTTTGAAACTTTCAATATTTAGAAAGTTAGTAATTTTATAAAATCAATCATCATGCTTCCCAAAGACCATGCATGAAGCAATGGCACAATGTATCATGACAATGGGAACACAAAATGACAGTACTCATCACGGCAGCAGATAATTTTTAATACAAGTGCTAAATAATTTTCATAATGCCATAGCAAATATACACACATATTATCAATCTCCAAATTAAAAAATGGGGACAAAAGTTTAGAATAACATTGAGAAAATATATAATTTTACAAAAAAAAAAAAAAGCTTTAAACAAAGCACAATCATAACCGGGCAAAGTTACAAAACACTACAATAAACACAAACACAAAATTTAATATACAAAAAAAATTTTAAATACCACAAAATAAGACTGAAACTTAACACTCTCAGAGCTTTTTTTTATAGAAATAGCAACTTTGTCACAGAAAGTAATGCAACTGGAGATCTTTAAGGCGTAACATACAGTAATTCCTGTTATACGACATAAATTGTTTCTTTGCCAAATCCTTCCTTTATAGTGTGACATTGAAAGTCAACATAAGATGAAGAGCACTGTATTACACAGTAAATAGGGGAGCAGTGGTGTTTTTCTGTATCTTTCACAAGCCGATACCAGAGTTTGATTGTTTTGTCTCCTGTGGTGATTCCAATAATACACTGCAATGCTCACATGCTGGAAGCACTTTATTTAGTCTGCATCCATTAAAGTCCCCATGAGGACAATGAAAAAATCTGGGAAGAAATAAGCAGGTATTCTCTGCTGCCTGAGTAAAGTTAGAAGAGCATGAAATATAGACAAGCGCAGAATAAGCTGCCCAAAGTCCTCACGGGATATATCTGAGTCTAAATTCTACAAAGAGCATTTAAATATCAAGTGAACACATTTTAATGTGCGTCCTGTGTACACAAACATGTCATCCTCTTATTTTTTCCTGCTGTTCTCATTGTTGCGATCTAATTTTAGTGATATACTGACGTCACCAAAGAAAAGGTCCGGGTCAACAACTGCCAGCCAGCCGAGATTACACAAGGCAGATTAAACCTTCGTATTGGCTGGTAAATTAGAAAAAGGAAGCAGTGAAAACTCCAGTTTATAACTGATCATCATAAACGTCTGCCAGCAATTTCTGAATAGACTGAATACCATCTGCATATCTAGTAAAATCTTAATAACATCAGTTTGTTTGTTCATTAAAATGCACTGCATGCTTATGGAGCACTATTAGTTCCATCCATTTTCAGTCTGTTATGTTTCAGCCATAGTTATTGCGCTGGCTTAAACGTATTTTGATGTTTACTCAATAGTTTTGTTGTTTTTAAATGAAACTTTGTATATTGCTCTGATTTGGTTTCTTTTTGTCTTTGTATATTATTATGATTTTCTTTGGTATTGTGTTTATTAGTTACTTTGCATTTTTACATTATGTTATTAATGTATGTAGCTCAGTTAGTTGTCTGCCCTGTGTCCTTTATGTAGAGCCAAAGAGGGTGGGACCACCTAATAAAGCAGCTGGGGTACTAGAACCAGCTAGTATTAAAGGCTACGCATTGTGTTTATTTTGATTCCTGTTTTTGTCGTTTTTGTTTTTCATTTTTGGATTTACTGGTTTAGACTACTGCTTTGTGTGTAAGGTACTGTTCTTTGGCTTTGTGATTCATTTGTTTGTTTGCTGAAAACATATTTTTGCTCTTTTTTTGATTAACTTTTCCTTCTTATTATCCTTTTAAAATTTTTGAATACATCATTCCATTTATAAGGAGCTTTGTTTTTGTTTGTTTGTCCTTTGTACATTTTTTTAATATTTCTTCCATATCCATTTTAAAGAGTATTTCTAATTTTAAAAGGCTGAGCCCCGTTTTTGGGGCTGTAGAGGCGAGATGCCTACTTTTTTGAGTTTAGGGCTAGGTTGTCTGGGAGTTCAGACCTGCAAAGAAGGCACGTATGGCCTTTTTGTGTGGCATTTTGAAGGCCTGCGCCCATTTTTGAGCTTAGTGTTCGGAAGGAATCACACCACAATCTACTTAATCAAATTCAGAGTAGGCTGATGCTGATCTTGGTGGCTCTGGGTACAAGAATTGGGTGGGAAATACTAGCTTGTACGTCTTGAGGACATGAGAGAAAACTAGAATACTCAGAGAAAAAAACACACTCACCAGAAAACCAAACAAATTGCTCAGGCAGTGACTAAGCCAGAATTCAAGCACAATATCCTGGAGCATTCTGTATGTCTGTAGCTTCCGACCCTGGTGCCAATTACTTACTCTTCTATCAATGATCTATCACTTTTCGATAAATCCCACATCATGGCAGTATTCAGGGAACAGTGCCTTGTGGTGCTTCCTGAGAGTGAGAGTGAGAGTAGGTTACTAAACAAGTTATTTAGAAGGGTAAAGGACCTCCGTTTCAGCTATGCTTACATCTGTGCCTGTCCATGATGGGCATGACACCTAACCTTCACTCTTCCCTATGCAAGTGGTAAGCCACTATGGCTTCTTTAAGTCATGTCCAATCTTTTTTACTAAGTTATTACAAGTGAACATGCCCCACATGGTTGGCTTGAAGAGTTGATCCCAGCATCTCTAATCTGGGCTAGGTTTTATTGAGAATTTTTATAGTCTATTAAAAAATACTGTTTACTTATTAAAAGATGTGTCTTGGTCTACCCCTTGTCTTAGGAAATTTTACAAAAGTCCTCTACAACAACACAAGGCTCCCAACCAAGTAATGACTAACAGAATGATATTGTGAATTATAAGTGGTCAAAATTAGGATTGGTGGGATAGCTCTCCGTTATTAGGTGAGGAGTTCAGTAACTTGGAGTACAACCACTGCTTCTCTTGAATGAGGGGTTATGGACAGTGAAGATACTGTATCTTCTAGGTGCCTCCAGATATATAAAGCAAAGCCAGAGTTTCCCTCTGGTAAGCCTCACCAGGACAAGAAGAATGTCTGAGTGACCACTGCTTCTGAATGATCTGCACTTCCACAAACTGTGCAGGTGTCTAATACAATGTCACTTCCACCCTCTTCTTGTGTTCAGGAAACATCCTGGATAAGAAGAGGAACCCTGGAGACAATGCATCTGCAAGTGCTCCTCCATCCAGCATAGGAAACAAAGCATAAGAGCAATACATCCCGTTTTCTCACTGTGCAAGGATAGAACAGTATTTCATGGAAAAGGCCACTGAAAGGTAACTAAAAAAATCACTATAAAAATTGGTGAATATTGTGGTCCACTGTCCAAAGCATACTTGGGTGTAGTATTTTATTAGTTAAATAAACAGGAAACCAAAAACATGTGGCAATATATTCTACATAAAGTAGCTGCAGTTTTTATAAATACTTGATATGGAATACAATGCTTTGCAATGGACTGGGGTCTGATCCACCATTAGTTTCCACCCTGAGTCCAATTCTGCCTGTAAATAGAACCACAGATTCTGGTTTATGTCAGTACAAATGTATAAGTACAGGAATGAAGAAACAAGTAGCACGTACATTACATTAATGAAAAACAGTAAAGTAAAAATACACTTACTTGTAGTGCACATTTCCCAAGATCAAAATGGTTAAAAAAGTCATTCTGTCAGAAAATTCTCATATTTCTGGAACTAAATTATTACATTCTCAATTACTTTTTGAAAACCATCTAGTCCATTCAAAAATTAATCAGAATATTGATTTGAAGAGTTTTTCTAAAATGCAGAAATGAAACTTACCCACAGTAGAAATCTCAGTAAATTGCAACAAGCAGAACACTGTCTGCCATTCATCTTTTTCTCTGTCTTTTTAGATTAAGTTTCCCCCCAAAGTTTTTAGAAGGGACAAAATTGTCTTTTCATTTTCGTTCCGACAGATTATGGCAGGACAGCTCAGTGTTAAAAATCAGTCTCCTGCAAATGTCAGAGTAAAGAGTCTGTACTACTAAAATTACATTTTGAAAATTTTTACATTTATTCTGACAAGTTAGATTGTATCTGGCATTTACTTTTATCCCTTGTCACATTCCCATAAATTTTTTATAAGAATATGGCAACTTGACAGTTCAAAAGATCCACTTATCAAAAAAAAAACCTTACCTAAAGTGTGTTTTGCAATCTAATTTTCCACAATGTGTTTCAGTAAAAGAAAGATTTACGACTTTTACAATTCCAAAACATATTTTAAATGCTAGTACCTTCTGTTAAAAATGGCACCACTAGTTGAACATTTTTTGTTGTTACATTTCCCTAAGAAATAAGTTATACATTATTTGATCAAATATTTTTTTTATAGTTTTCAGTTTTATTGTGTATTTTTATACCACACTGAGTAGAATTGCAAACAATTTCAACACTACGTGGTGTACGGTTTAATCATAAAATCCTTTATGTGGTGTTCAATACTTGTTGTAAAATTTTATAAGCAGTTTTAATTGCACATTGTCTGGAGAGGCTAGCACAGTTGTGTAGTCATTATCTACACACAGACATTTCCAGGGCTAGGATTTGGAGTCTACATATTGTACTCTAATCTTCAGGTGTTCTCTCTGCACACTTATTTGTTAGATAGATACAGTGCATCCGGAAAGTATTCACAGCGCATCACTTTTTCCACATTTTGTTATGTTACAGCCTTATTCCAAAATGGATTAAATTCATTTTTTTCCTCAGAATTCTACACACAACACCCCATAATCCATCCATTTTCCAACCCGCTGAATCCGAACACAGGGTCACGGGGGTCTGCTGGAGCCAATCCCAGCCAACACAGGGCACAAGGCAGGGAATCAATCCTGGGCAGGGTGCCAACCCACCGCAGACACCCCATAATGACAACGTGAAAAAAGTTTACTTGAGATTTTTGCAAATTTATTAAAAATAAAAAAATTAAGAAAGCACATGTACATAAGTATTCACAGCCTTTGCCATGAAGCTCAAAATTGAGCTCAGGTGCATCCTGTTTCCCCTGATCATCCTTGAGATGTTTCTGCAGCTTCATTGGAGTCCACCTGTGGTAAATTCAGTTGACTGGACATGATTTGGAAAGGCACACACCTGTCTATATAAGGTCCCACAGTTGACAGTTCATGTCAGAGCACAAACCAAGCATGAAGTCAAAGGAATTGTCTGTAGACCTCCGAGACAGGATTGTCTTGAGGCACAAATCTGAGGAAGGTTACAGAAAAATTTCTGCTGCTTTGAAGGTCCCAATGAGCACAGTGGCCTCCATCATCCGTAAGTGGAAGAAGTTCGAAACCACCAGGACTCTTCCTAGAGCTGGCCGGCCATCTAAACTGAGCGATCGGGGGAGAAGAGCCTTAGACAGGATGGTGACCAAGAACCCGATGGTCACTCTGTCAGAGCTCCAGAGATCCTCTGTGGAGAGAGGAGAACCTTCCAGAAGGACAACCATCTCTGCAGCAATCCACCAATCAGGCCTGTATGGTAGAGTGGCCAGACGGAAGCCACTCCTTAGTAAAAGGCACATGGCAGCCCGCCTGGAGTTTGCCAAAAGACACCTGAAGGACTCTCAGACCATGAGAAAGAAAATTCTCTGATCTGATGAGACAAAGATTGAACTCTTTGGTGTGAATGCCAGGCGTCACATTTGGGGGAAACCTGGCACCATCCCTACAGTGAAGCATGGTGGTGGCAGCATCATGCTGTGGGGATATTTTTCAGTGGCAGGAACTAGGAGACTAGTCAGGATAAAGGGAAAGATGACTGCAGCAATGTACAGAGACATCCTGGATGAAAATCTGCTCCAGAGCGCTCTTGACCTCAGACTGGGGCGACGGTTCATCTTTCAGCAGGACAACGACCCTAAGCACACAGCCAAGATATCAAAGGAGTGGCTTCAGGACAACTCTGTGAATGTCCTTGAGTGGCCCAGCCAGAGCCCAGACTTGAATTCGATTGAACATCTCTGGAGAGATCTTAAAATGGCTGTGCACCGACGCTCCCCATCCAACATGATGGAGCTTGAGAGGTGCTGCAAAGAGGAATGGGCGAAACTGGCCAAGGATAGGTGTGCCAAGCTTGTGGCATCATATTCAACAAGACTTGAGGCTGTAATTGCTACCAAAGGTGCATCGACAAAGTATTGAGCAAAGGCTGTGAATACTGATGTACATGGGATTTCTCAGTTTTTTTATTTTTAATAAATTTGCAAAAACCTCAAGTAAACTTTTTTTCATGTTGTCATTATGGGGTGTTGTGTGTAGAATTCTGAGGAAAAAAATGAATTTAATCCATTTGGGAATAAGGCTGTAACATAACAAAATGTGGAAAAAGTGATGCGCTGTGAATACTTTCTGGATGCACGATAGTTCTATCCGATAATATTTCCATACTATCATTATACTTTGTCATACAACTCACCCCAGAATAACTAAAATGAAAGAAAACTTGGCTGATGATAAAAAGAGCAGTCACAATGTGTGTGAATACCTATGCTCTGTCATGGCTTTGTGACCTGAAGCTGCTGGAGTAGGTGACCTACTGTGAGCCTGTCCTTAAACAAGCAGGTTCTGATGGGTGGGCATTTTCTGATGTACGGATGTATTGTGTTAAATTATATTTAATTACACAATTGGCAGAGACAAATTGAGAAGACACAATCCTTGGCACCTACAGTAAATGACTTGTCCCTCTTACCTAGTTAGCTAGCTTAGGGTTACATCACCATGAACTCTTGAGCTTTAAATGCTAATTGATGCAGAAATTAATGCAAGACAGAGACATACTGCAACATCATATGGTGTGGCTCTTGTAATGTCTGCAATTTGTTCAGAATAATAATTATGGCTAAAAACAGAGCAGTCTATTATGTTTCTAATTGCAACATGACAATTTAGCTTTAGTCTTAAGTCAAGGTTAACGTTAAAGAGTTGCTTCTATTTATAATATTTTTTTAACAACTGTCTATTCTTCCTTTGCATTACATTATTCAAATAATCCCTTTCAAGCCCAACAAAAACACAAGCTTTAATATTTTATTTTTAAACCAAACTACAAACATTAAAACAAAAAGCAACACAAAACAAAATTAAACACATGAATAAAAACATTTAACATCAATTGTTTTCATTCAGGCAGTCTTCCATGAGGTTTAAATGATATTAAGGTAAGTTGTATTTCTAATTTTGCTTAACAGTACCTTAAAATAAAGTAGATGCCTCCCCTTTTCTAAACATAAAGGCTATTTCACAGAGACAAAAAATACAAAAAAAACTCTATGTATGGCCCAAGTGCTAAAGAATGCATTAATAAACACAACGCATATTCTAAAGTTTTTAAAGTGATCAAAGAATAAAAGAGATGGAGCTTGGCAAGGTCACCGGAGTTAACAGATCCAGCAGTGCATCACATGCTTGGATAAATAACTGCTGAGATTTACACTACTGACCATATGGCAACGTGACCATCGTTTTCTTAAAATTTACAGTTTCTAGGTCTAACGTTTAGTGCATCAGAATCATTATTTAGTATAAATTCATAATTATTAATTTATGCATATACTAGATAAAACAGATAATGTGTGAAGCACAGGTGACAACAGATGTTTAGACATCTCAGGTGTAATAACCAAAGATTCCAGATGCACTAAAAGAATGGCAGATTGGACTGTTTTCTCCAGTAATCTGTAAACTGCTAAAGACAGGAACAAAGTTTAAGATTGATGGAGAATGTAGAATGAACACAGCAGGCTGGAAATGGTATAATTTCCCCACATTGTGTGCAATTAAACTGAAAAGTACATTAAACTGTGATGAAAGCAGACGAATATTAATATGATTCAAGTCTAGCGCCTGACTACTGACACACGTGGTATAAACAAAGCCACTTTCACATGAAATGCAAACTACTCGTTACGCTCTTCCTGTCAAATGATTTCAAATGAGTTCTTCTTTTAAGATCCAAGCCTGTTTATTGATAGTAATAAGACGACAATTTCTTTAAAACATCTCGACTGCCTTAATTACTTTGCATACTCACCCAACTGGTAAGCTGAATGGCACAGACACTTTTGCTTACAGTGATTTCAAATCATCAAGGCTTTTCTTCCATGCAGTCAAAGAAAGAAGCACAGACTTTAGATATTTTATGTTGACTATATTCAGTTCAGTTTAATTACATTAATTCCTATTAAGTGCACTATAAGCTCAATGCACTATAAAATAAGTGCAAATATCTATATAATATGCGCTGATCTGAGTCCAGCCAGCAGTTACAATCTGTTGGGTGTATTCAGCATTAATGTTTGTGATGCACCATCTATTGTACAGTCATGATCTGACTTGTGGCTCCATTTTGGACGGGCTATTTGGCCATATGTCAGTCACAAAGTGTACAGGTTATTGCAGTTGAAACTCTGTGGGTCAGGTGTGGACCACTGGTATAAATACTTTAAATGGTGGTACAAAGTAAAACAAACTGGTGTTTGAGTCTCGGTGACTTTTTTTCAGGGTGCCGCCCAGTAATTTTGAACTGCCGCTGTTATCATGTCATTCACTCCCCCTCCTGTGCAACAGTTTAGAAGTGTGGTGCAGCTGTGCTCCCTAAACTCCAAGAGGATCCACATTCAGCATTCATATGTCAGTGCTTCACAGTGATCACTCTATATTTCATGGGGGACTACTAACAAGCCATATAGTTAAATACTAAATTTCATCATCTGCAAGGACTATCTTCTAATTAGGAAACTGGTTAAAACGAAAACCTGCAGGCACTGTGGCCTTCTTGGATCGTTATTGTGTCTCTTGTATCCACCATCTGTTAGAATGAAAAATACAATGCATTTTATTATTACATGAAACGCCTTGGAATGAGCACATCACAAGTGGTGTTGCAGGTATTACAGACTGAATTTACTCTCCACTGAATTCATTACTATTAAATGACACTCTGCAACTAGATTTAAGTGTGTGAGGGACAATATGCTGGGACCAGCATTCCAGCCGGAATTGGTTTGGGGTCCTTGTCTGGATGGGACGCCCATAATATGGAAGGACAGGGGAGAGCAACAGTTCCTGATTATTGACTCCCCCCTGTACAGTAGATGGCACCAGCCCTGGATATCTGTACCTGTTTGGACACCCACAAGGAATACTAGGAATTGTAGTCCGCTAGCGTAGCCCTTGGTGCTGCTAGTGGGGGCTGCTTAGAGTTACAATCCTTACTATTTGGGACTTCTGTATGGCCCAGAAGTGCTTCCAACGGGTAAAGCCCTGGTACCGGACATACTCCCAGGACCTCCATAAAAGAGACCACACTTTAATTTAACTTCTCATCAACATAATTTTTTCATTACTTTCAAGCTAGAAACTTTCAAAAACAGAATCCGCCCAATTTTCCTCACCTTCCACCTATTTCTATTCCAGAAGAAATATTGATCAGTCTTGAAGAATCAGATAGCATCTGCAGAATTTATAAAAAAAACAAAACATTTTAAAGTCCCTTCCTTTCAAAGAACCCCAGGGCACATAGGGGAAAGGGTCTTTCACTTAATATTTCAGAAAAGGAGTGGAAGGCAGCCATGCATAGAATACACTCTAGCTCCATATTAGCAAAGCCCTCAATTATTCAACTTAAAATCTTCTATCAAGCATATTTTTCTCAATTAAAACTATTCAAAATGTTTCCAGGCCAAGATTTAACCTATGAATGTTGCAGTCTAGCACGAGCCTCACTGGACCACATGTTTTTTGGCCTGCACCAAATTAACTGTTTTGGACAAAATTCTTTGAATGATTATCAGACAGCCTTGGTGTCACAGTCACTCCTATCCCATTAACAGATGTGTTTGGTGGACTCCCAGATGGGCTTAAAGTGGAGGACAAACAAATCGTAATTTCCTTTACTACACTACAAGCACCTTGACTTATCTTGCTCAACTGGAAGAATCCTAACCTACCACCTTTCCAGTCAGTGGATAACTGATGTCCTATACTATCTGAATTTGAAAAAAATCAAATTCTCACTAAGAGGATCTGCTCAAAACATTTTTAAAATATGGCAGGATCTAATCAATAACACTTTAGAATAAGCTTCTATACATGGGAAAAGGATACTCTTTCTTCCTTGCTGCTTCAAAGAACTGCTTTGTTGACTGGCTCTCCTCTCTTTCTTTTAGGTGGGGGTTGAATTTTGTTTTGTTTTTTAATTTTGATTTGATTGTATGGATTGTTATTTACTTTTAATTAAAATGAATTTTCAAAAAAGGAGACCACACTACAGTGTCCAGGTGAGTCAGAGCCAGGAAGGGAGTCAGGTAACACTAACCTTGGAGAAGTAGCAGTGCGGAGGAAAGCGAGGGAGAGAAAAGGAAGAATACCACTTGTTTGTCAATTATATTCAAGGCATTTGTAATAAAAACCCCTTTATTTGAACTCAGGACTTGTATTGTGTGTTGTGTTGTGTTTGGGGCTCACTGGTGCCTCCAGCCTTCACAATTCATTGGAGACTGGGCTAGCTAATGCAACATAATATTAATGTGCTTAAGAATGACTAGCATTATCACAGTAATCTTAAATGAATACAATTTAAAATAGCTGGTTTATTCTATGCATCATCACATTCAAAATTCATTAAAACATATAGATTTTTAAGCCTGCTTACTCAAATTCAGGGTCATGGGTTGGCACCAGAATATGTCAACTCAGCATCTGGCACAAGGCAAGGGCCGTCCCTAGACAGGACACTAGTCTATTACAGTAATGTCAGCTGCCACAAGCGGCTGGGGGACAGACCCAGCCGGGACGCCTGGAAGTTACCGGGAGGTGGCGTATTCGTCTTCCGGGCCACGAGGGGGCAACCGCCCTGGATCTGGAGAGGACCACGGGAGAGGAGAAAGAAGGCTCAAGCCCACTGGGGCCTGTGGTCACCGCCAGGGGGCGCCCCGAGTCTCAGAGAGCCTGGGAAACATTTACTTCTGCCACACCCGGGAACATGGAGGAGGATCCCTAAAGGGATGCCCGGAGTGCTTCCGGGTGCTCTCCTGACACTTCCGCCACACCAGGAAGTGTCGTCAGACGGAGCACCTGGAGCCCATCCGGGTCACTATAAAAGGGGCCACTTCCCTACACTCGGGTTGCTAGAGTTGGGAGTGGGGGCAGGACGAGGCTCCCATGGAAAGAGGAAAGGCGGCTCACGGACATTTGAAAAGAGGCCCATGTTAGAACTATTTGGTGCAGGGGCACTGTGTGTTGTGCGAAGTAAAGAACTGAAAATAAACGTGTGTTTTGATAAAGATGTGGCCTCAGTCTGATGGTGTCCGGGCATGTCTCACACAGCATATAAAGTTTAAAATGAAAGAGCTCCAGGACAAACCCATGAGGGACACTATGTCAGTCTGCAGAGTAATGTGTTGGATCAATACTAAAATTTTGTCTCTGGTATCGATACCAGCTTTCAGACCAAAATGGTAGTGAAGTAAATAACGGATAAATCCCCATAACACCATGCTACCATTCCCCGCTAAACCCATCCCACTCAACACTCACATACCACACTATTTTGCTATACGCAACTATTTCAATTTGAATTCTCCAGTGCATCAAAACTTCCTGTTACCTTGTTAGTCCGTAGAGCATTAAAGACGATGCAGGAGGGTATGGAGGTTTGTCTACCATGGAGTCTAAAGCACGTCAAAGGGGAGTGAGTGGTTTAGGAGGGTTGTTCCACACCGAGAACAACAGCACACCTCACTGCCTTGCTGCAAGAAGTGGTTTCCCTTTGAATTCTCTATCACAAGGATTCTTAAAATCTGTCATCTGAGTACCCACGTAAGAAAATCAGTACCATACTGGGATCCAAGAAAATAATTATTATCATAATGAGAGCATAGTCATAAAGAGACAAATAGCATGATCAATTATCAAAAAAAGGACATGATTTTCTTTTCTTTCCTGCATAGTTCTCACATAAATAATACTAAAAGAGCAAAGCGGGGAACATATTGTTAAAAATAATACTATAACCAGCCAAATTGGCTTATTCTGAGCAAGGTCGTGGGTTAGCTGCTGGCTATCCAAACAAGCATGGAGCACAAAGCAGGAACATCCCCTGAACAGATGCCAGTCCACTGTAGGGTGAACACACTCACACACACACACACACACACAGGGGCCAATTTAGCATTGCCAATTCAACGAACCTGCGTGTCTAAGAAACACGTCCTTTACAATACCAGTTGATGGACATTTATCAGACCAATTTCATACAGTAAGATGAGAAGGAATTTTTCCACAACGAGGCATGTTAAACTTAATACAAAATGTTTCTTGCACCTTTGCTACAGATTGGTATTCAAAGTATGCTATAACAGCAAACACGCAATGAGCCATAGAGGAGCTGATCTTTGCCATTGAAACCACATTTTGTGTACAACACTGTCATGGCACTATATATCCTCCCACCTAATTGACTCACCTCTCATAACACCCTGAGAATCGTCACATCCTTGTTCTGCACAAGTTATTTTCATTTTGAGATTTCAATCTAGGGCCACAGTCTCTTCATCTCACAAGCTTGTTTATCAGTTCCTCGTCTCTATCCTTTTCTTTTGTGTCTTTGCTGTCAGTCTTCTCAAACTGACTGCTTAATATGTTGTGAGATGGGAGTTGAGGTAAACTTCTTATATTTTTGTGCCACAGAAACAGCAGTTACCTGTGACGCTTCAATGGCTTTGTTTCACATACTGACATAATTAAAAGTATGAAAAATAGCGTCAGGCATATCACTCAGTACAGAATTCACAATTTTAGTACGTAATCACGTGGCAACCGATAGCTTAAGACACACTGCTCTAAAGCATCAAGAGGGGTTTGTCCCTCGTGAAGCCTACAGTGTGTCATACAGTGGTAGAACAAACAGCTAAACACAAGGTCTTTCAAAATTATGGTTCACTTCAGATATCAACGTTCACAAAATGCAGATACCGTACCATTTTAAAAATTGTTTTCTCTGTACTTTTTCAGTACTAATATACTACACCCCTACTGAAGAGAGGAAAAGGGAGTACTGTCTTTAGACATCTGTACATACGGAAAATGATTCAATAGGTATTACATAACCCAACTAAGAACAGTCCTCGGACAGCCAAATAGATTCCCAGGCCTGTGAAGCAGCACTAAAGTCTAAAACATAGTAATGGATAAATGTAATTTTTTTCTGTTTTGGATGATTATTGAGGATATTATTTTTTTTTATTAGCATTATCAAAATAATGTCATGCTGAGCCATTTTGATTTCTTTTTTGCCAGCTCCACAGTTTTTTGTTTGTCTCTGAATTGGGAGAAGACTCGCATTTTGCTGATTTGCTTTCTTTTTTTTTGTTTTGCTTTGTTTCATTACAGCCTTCTGCTTCTAGTTTGGAGTTCACCTTTCGTTACAACCTTTTTAACTTCCAACTTTTATTTTTTCCTTTTTCAGTTCTGACTTCTGTGTTAATAGTCTTTTCTGATATTTGTGACCCTTGTCAGCTCCTTTAACAAAGACACTTATTTCTGGGAGTGCAGCTGGATGATAAATTAGACTGGACTGCCAATACTGATGCGCTGTGTAAGAAAGGACAGAGCCGACTATACTTCCTTAGAAGGCTGGCGTCCTTCAACATCTGCAATAAGATGCTGCAGATGTTCTATCAGACAGTTGTGGCGAGCGCCCTCTTCTACGCGGTGGTGTGCTGGGGAGGCAGCATTAAGAGGAAAGACGCCTCACGCCTGGACAAACTGGTGAGGAAGGCAGGCTCTATTGTTGGCATGGAGCTGGACAGTTTAACATCTGTGGCAGAGCGAAGGGCGCTCAGCAGGCTCCTATCAATTATGGAGAATCCACTGCATCCACTAAATAGTATCATCTCCAGACAGAGGAGCAGCTTCAGCGACAGACTGCTGTCACTGTCCTGCTCCACTGACAGACTGAGGAGATCGTTCCTCCCCCAAACTATGCGACTCTTCAATTCCACCCGGGGGGGTAAACGTTAACATTTAAGATTATACATAGTTATTGTCTTTTTTTCACCTGCATTATTATCATTCTTTAATTTAATATTATTTATTGTATCAGTATGCTGCTGCTGGAAAATGTGAATTTCCCATTGGGATTAATAAAGTATCTATCTATCTATCTATCTATCTATCTATCTATCTATCTATCTATCTATCTATCTATCTATCTATCTATCTATCTATCTATCTATCTATCTATCTATCTATCTATCTATCTATCTATCTATCTATCTATCTATCTATCTATCTATTTCTTCTATTACTATTCCTGTTCTCCTTTGAATTCTGTAGCCACCTAGCCTTTTAAAATGTGAAAGCCAGATTGAAATTTCTGTTCAAGGTTTAACTTTTTTTAAGTAGTGATGTTACTTTTTAAAGTTTATAAAAAAAAAAAAGGTCATATTTAAAATTAAAACCGAACATGACAGTTGGCACATATGTGTACTCTGTGTTGGATCAGATTCTCTTCATTTTATCTGCAACACGTGTGTGTAATTAGTTTCAAATCATTTTTATGCACAGACAAGACTTTCAGTAGTCTGGACACTTGTATAGCTGTTCTTTGGAGTAAACGCATCCTAGGGGAGCTGCTGTCAATTGTTTGGTGACCATCATGATCAGATAATAAGCAGCTGTGTGATCCTAGTGCTGATCTTATAATTTAATCAGGGTCAACTGGGAATGGGAACACTCAAGAGAGAGGCTTAGCATGTGATGCTGAAGGGCTGGTGTATGTTATGGCTCATTGACCATAATTGTTTTGAGGTAAGCTACAAAGGAGTGCAGTCCCAGGAAGGAATGATGGCACATTTTTGTCAAACAGCCAGAGCATCAAGATGTACCAGGGGAAAACAGAATATGGAACAAACCTTGAGTGACTTTCATTTTACACCTGCTTATATACGATAGTGGCCTATTTTTGCTGTCTGTATTTTTGCCTCCCTCAAACATAAGCCAGATTTCATTTAACAGAGTAGAGTATTTTCACATAACTTTCCTGTGTCACACAAACTTAATTTAATGTCATAACGGACCTATTGTTTTATCTTCATCATTCAATTTAAAATATTATTAAACATTATTTTAAATTTTCAAGAGTGATTCTAAAATATCATAAACCAATTGAAATACTCACCAAACCATAAAGTATGTGTAGTGAGAGATTTCAGCAGAAACAATTATATAACCAAACATTTTTCATTGATTTTCCAAGTATGAGATGTTGTGAATGCTGGGCAATAAACCAGAAAATCCTAGTCAAAACAAATAAGCAAGTGTGGGCCTAATTATGTGACCAGACGTTTATGTCTGAAGTGTGAAGCTGCTTGCACATCAAGTTTTAGCCTAACCCTTCCTCCTTTTTTATGAAATTATATTTAATTCCAGACAATACAATAGAAGAGCTATAATACAACAATCAAACACACAAGCTTTAAACAAAAGATTAAATATTAGTCCAATCAAAAATGCAGTCTCCACTGAAAAATCACAGAGGAATCAATGCTCTTAAATGACACTAAAAGCAACATCCTTTTCCAACTGTTAGAGCTAATTAGTAACAAAAAGTCCATGATGCTATACTTCCTCATACTGTATTTTCTAAAACTCAGTGCTGGGATCCACTGTGGCTGCATGTTTTTGTTCTAACCAGATTCACAATAAGTGATAATAATTGATCTCATTTAATTAGCTGGTCTTTTTTTTTCTTGCATTCAGAAAAGTTTGATATTTTTTACATTATTAGAAATTTAGAAATTTTTATGTCTTTTTCGATAGCCCTAAATCAGGCATGTCAAACACGCGGCCCCTCGGCTGCATGCGGCCCGCAACAGAAATCTGTGCGGCCTGCATGACAGATCCTAGTTAGCACTAAACTTGTACAAAATGATTACTATCATTTGTGATTGAATCATTCTGCATTTTCAGCGTTACTCATTGACTTTTCTTACTTCTACCTTCTGACAAAAGCGCATTTTCCCATGGCATTATGGTACCCGGAAACGTCATCTGCTAGTATAGCCACGAGCTTTGTCCAAAGTTAATGAGCCGCGATGTCGCAACGGAAGTGCTAGGCTGCAGCAGCCTGGCAGCAGGGGCAGCCTTAGGCATGTTCAAACTGTGCACCTGCACAGGGCCGCCACACCAATATATATTGAATATAAAACAGAAAGAGAAAATAACGGCACAGCTAACAGCAATGTGGCCGAAAAACATTGTGTTTCGTGTTAATTAGTACGCTGTATTTACTAATGCTGCTCGAGTTGGAGCAGTAAGCTATATGTAGTATTATAATGTTCTGGCGTAATGAGAATATCATGGGCCGCCACTTGGTTTTCAAGTTACGGACACGCGCATATAGAAGCATGTCATGAGCATGAGGCGGCTATGCAGTGTCCGCAACGGATGTGGCCATCCGCCGTGCATAAGATACCATATTGACATTGCCAGGCGAAGGGGCCACCGATTCTTTCTCTGCCCAGGGCCGACATGAGCCTAGAGCCGCCCCTGCAAAGGCTACACTACTGACTGGGCTGCTGAGACTGGCCACTGGGCAGAACTGACCATCACGAGTAGTAATAGCTTGCATATTTTCACGTTTTTTTGCTCTAGTTTTATGTAATTTTGTGCTAGTATTGTAACGAACAGTTAGTGCAGACTACAGCTGAAGATCTGAAGTGGACGCAAGAAGTTGGTGAGTTGTTTATTAACACATTTTTGTGATTTTGAGTTTGTAAAATTAGTGTAGGTCAGGGGGCTTTTTGCATATCGGCTTATTTTACAATATAAACTTTGAAGTAAACTCAGTAAAGTAAAATTTGATTTTTGGAGGATTTGTGTTCCAACTTGAATTACTGAGCAATGAATTCAGTGAGCGTTTTCGTAATTTCAGTTCACACGAACAGGACTTTGAGCTGTTTACGTCATCATACTCTTACAACGTTGAGAATGCGCCTGAGAATATCCAAATGGAACTGATTGAACTGCAGTCAGATTCTATTCTGAAGACAAAATACAACGAAGTTGGTGTGCCAGGCTTGTATGCTTACCTGCCACCCTCGTATGTGCAGATCCGTAAGTTGGCATCGAGAGTACTGTCTATGTTCGGAAGCACTTACCTTTATGAGCAATTGTTTTCATTAATGAAAGCTACCAAAACCCCACGTCGCTTAAGACTTACCGTCAAGCACCTTTCATCCCTCATAAAAGTTGTAGCTGCACAAGATTTCAAGCCTGATATTGATGAACTGGTTACTAACAAGAGATGCCAAGTGTCGGGACAAAAGAAATAGATCTCAGACTGTAAGACTCCTATATAAGCAATGAATATAATATAATGAATATATTATAATAATATAAGGACCTAGCTAAGAGGCTAAGACTCTAATTGTACCCTGTTGTACGGAGATTGTATGGAAATAAATTGCTTTCCTTTAAACTTTAAGTGTTACATTTTTTTAAGTTTTCAGTATTGGAAAGAAAGCTATAGTAACTTTGTATAATAGTATTTGTTACAGTGCGGCCCGCTGATGCACGTATGGCAGTCGAAGCTGCCCACCAATGGTAGTGAGTTTGACATGCCTGCCCTAAATACTTAACTCTTTTATGTTGTTTTCTTATTATTTTCCCCTTATTCTGTGTAGTCTGTTCCCTTCATTGCATCCTAAGAGTGAAAGTTAAAAACAATCAGAGCAGACACCCAGGTGAACAACTCTAAATGATGAAAGGCTGCAACTGCTTCAGCATCAGACCCAATAATTAGTCAATAATAGAAAGGCAGAATGGAAATCAGGATGAACATAAATACAAAGTTAAAAAAAAATCCACATATAACTGCTTAATTTCTATTGAAATGTATTAACACATTTGTCTGATTTCTTCATTGACCCCAAAACACAGTGTCACACATGCGCTCATGGGAGGTAGTTGATGGGCCTGACTGAATGAGTTGTTATGCCGGATCAAGGGTTGGCAGTGCACACGAATGCCGCTTCTCCTTCCTCTATAGATCATCAGAAGGAAAACCATCCTAACCCCACTTCCAGTTCCTCTGCAGGCTCCACTTCCAGTTCCAGCACAGATCTCTCATTCAGTCCCACACATGATACAATACAATACAATACAATTTATTTTTGTATAGCCTAAAATACACACAAGAAGTGCCTCAATGGGCTTTAACAGGCCCTGCCTCTTGACAGCCCCCCAAGCCTTGACTCTCTAAAAAGACAAGGGAAAACTCCCAAAAAAGGGAAAAGTGGATGACACCTTGGGAAAGGCAGTTCAAAAAGAGACCCCCTTCCAGGTAGGTTGGGTGTGCAGAGGGTGTCAAAAAGAAGGGAGTCAATACAATACAATACCGGCACAGAAGAGAACAAATCCTCAATACAGTATAAAAATAAAAATTTTACAAGTACGGACCAGAATTTAACAGTAGATGATATCACATAATATGATGACACTTCCAGGTGTGGCCCAAATGACACACTTCTTCCTGCCTGTCCTCTATAAAGCCATTACACCCTCTACATTCCTTTCAGTCCCATTTTGGATTTGGTCTTGAAAGACTACTGTGGTGTTGTGTTTGTTTGCTAGCCGCTGTTTTTCTGAGTAGACTCGGTGGATGCCCAAACTTTTTTTCTTGTCTTTGTTCTTGTCTCGTAATGACAGAAACTGTGAAATAACAGCTCACTTAATTAGGCTTTCAAAAAATTTCATCAGAGAGGAGAGTTGTAATAGAGAGGGAAGTCAAAAACTGTTAATATTAATAAAACTCTGCATCTGTTTAAATACCTGCGGTGGGTTGGCACCCTGCCCGGGATTGGTTCCTGCCTTGTGCCCTGTGTTGGCTGGGATTGGCTCCAGCAGACCCCCGTGACCCTGTAGTTAGGAATATAGCGGGTTGGAAAATGGATGGATGGATGGATCTGTTTAAATAAAGTTTTAAACCATTTGGATGTCTATTTGTTTGATTATTCACTAACCATACAAAACAGCTGAACTGATTTTCACATAATTTTGCATGTGCCTCGCTGTTGGTCTATGATAGGGTATATGATATGTTGGAAGGTAGGGGTTAAAATGGGGGGCAACTCAAAAACCAGCACTGATATGGTGCTGCAGTTTTCATCCGGCACATGAGTATGCCAGAGCTAATGGAAGATATTGTTATTAGCACACAGAAAGATTTTCTAATGGCCAAAGTGTGATTTTAAGGACCACAGGTACATACAGAGTTCTCTTCTCTACTAATCTGGATAACAGTTTCATTGTCTCACTCGATTACAGCTTTTGTTTAAGAGTACATCTTTTTGTCTGATAATGAGCTGTGTTTTAACAGGGCTAAAAGGAATAAAGCAACCAGACAAATCACTGGGAGAATGTGGGAATTATTTTCCATGAGTGAAGGGGCTGTTTAAGCTCAGGTTCCTGGAGCTATTAGACAGCTGTAGCCCTAACTATTGTACCCCCCTTAATCCAACTAAATCTTAAAATCTATATGACAAGAGATTTGAGGTTAGCAATAGAGACACACTGCTGCTTGCTTAATCCCAAAGATCGTGGGAGTTATGTAAAAGTTCCTGTTTTAGGTATTAATGGGCATCTTTGAGGTCTGAAGCGGGACTGCTTGTTATTACTTAGCAGCCTTCTCATCATCATTTAGATACTGATGTAAATATTACAGACTAAACAGGTGAAGGGCATTTAACTCCATACACCCAAAGCATTTCTTTGAAACATTCTGTCATACGAAGATTAGGAAAATCTTTCCTGTAAAACCTTTTCACATTAGGCATTAATGTAAATGTTAAAAAAAAATTCTTAAATATCTCCATAATGTCATTGCCTTGAATTAATTAACCATTTATTTAAAAAAAATAAAGGCACATAAACCCAGTCATTCGTTCATTCATTGAATTATATTAAAACTCTCCATCATTTAACAATTTGAATATTACAGTCTGAAACTAATTATTAGGACACATCCTGTATTATCAAAACAGGTATAACAAGAAATTTACAAGCGGATAATAGTGACAATCCTTCTTTATTAAAATGCTGAAATGGGAATTTGCACTAAGACAGAACAGATTAGCACGTAAAATGAACACTGTTGTTTTAACACATCTTACCGCTGTGGATAAGATCAATACAATATCAGAAGCCATGATGTACAGAGAGTAACAGGGGGCAAGAAGACACTATTGAGAGCAGTGAGCTGGAAAGAAATGGGTTTTCAGATTGAATTGTCATGGACTGTGATTTTTGTCACTTCGTTCTCTGAAAAGCTGACCTACATATTTAAACTGTAGATATGAAAAGTACACGTGATATTAATTCAGGACACAATTAGGAAATGGTATGTGAATATAAATGGGGACAACACAGTTTGAGACAACATAATTGGCTTAAGTATAATGTAACTCAAAAGCCGACAAGGTGCAAAATAAAAAAAATATTTTAAAATAATGCAATATTGTTAATAGTACTATATACAAAACTGCCTGTTTAAAGGTCTATGAAGAAATGCACTTGTAGCATAACCAGATGCTCATAGCAGGCATAATCACACTCAATTCTATGAGATAACTTTGGAGATATGGTATGAACAGCTGATAACCTTGAGGTATTACACGCATAGTGCATTAGACATGCATAGGCAAAGCAACATAGCTAGTGTCACGCACATGCGCTTAGGAAGCAGCCAACAAGTCCTAAGGAGAGTGATATTTCGCAAGATAAAAGGTTGATTATAAGTACTACCGTCTCTCTCTCTCTCTGTCTCTCTCCATCTACAGAAACAAAGAAGGGAAAACAATAATTCACTGACCATACTTCCGGGTTCTCAAAATGGCCACGATCCCATAATCCAAACCATAGATGACATCATTTCCGATGTCACGTCCGACCATCCTCGATGACTGTCACTTCCAGCTCCTCCATAAAGACATCACTTCCAGTGCCATCACCACAACGTCACTACCAGCCCTCCCTGATGACGTCACTATCGGCCATTTCCGTTTTGTCATTTCCTGCCACCATTTTCCGCTATAAAAGCGATCATGCCCAACATGTTTGGTCGAATGCCTCATATTTTGATTATTTTGACCGTTTTTATTTTTTCATATTGTCAGTCAATACTCTTGTTTGAGCATTCCAGTGTATTTCTTTATTACACTAGGTACATGAAAACATCATTCAAGTTTGTTAAAAAGAAACAGGACCGTTATCAATTAAAGAAGGGTAATTACATTAAAGACTGAACAGAATAGCAACAGTAAATAATACCACAGGGATCAATTTAAATAAAACAGCAGGAAGTCAGAATGTTAGAATCAAGATATATTGATATATGTCAACTCTGGATGTAGCAATTCTAACATAATGAGGGGATGACTACCAATGGCTGCCCAACCCCATCCTTAATTCTTCATATTTACTTTATTTACAACAGGAAATTGACAAAAAGTCACAGACTTTGGACCAGGAACGGAATGAATACTAATCTGGTCAGGTGATAAATTGTTAGACAAAACTAGCAGGACAACTAAAAGCAAAGAAACAACTTTATGAAATAAGACTGTCTTTATATTGGTATTATCGATAATTGTTGACAAATGTATGCATATATTGGAATACCTAAAATGGGCTTGGTAGTGTTTTGGTACCAAAACCCACAGAAGTTCATTTTCTGCAGTGTCCTCTCTGGCTGGAATTTGTGCTTTAGTCTCCTCCATGGCCATTTGACCACACCATTAGTAGATTAAGCTGGATACGTACTGTCTGATTTTTCAGTCTTGCACACCTTTTATAAGTAATTGTTATTGCTGTTCATTAGAACATTTTAAGAACTGGGATAAGAACAGGCCATTCAGCCCAACAATCTTGTTTATCCTATTCACCTAGATTGTCCAAAATAACATCATGTTGAGATCTAAAGGTCACTAAAGTCCTGCTTTCTACCGCACTACTTAATAATTTATTTCACGTGTCTATGATTCCTTGAGTGAAGAAAAACTGTCCAGAATTTGCTCTTAACAAATTTCAAAGCTTGTCCTTGTGTTCTTCTTGCAGGGTTTATTTTAAAGTAATAACTGTGATCTACTGTAGCAATTCCTTTTATAATTTTAAGCACAGATCATAATACTTCTTAATCTTTGTTTGTTAAAACTGAAAAGATTCAACTCCTTCAATCTTCCCTTATAGCCGATACCGCTTAGTCCAAGAATCAGACTAGTCGCTCTCCTCTGTAGTTTCTCTAGCGCTATGTCTTTTTTTGTAATATAAAGGCCAAGACTGAACTCAGTATTCCAGGTGAGCCCTCACTATTACAATATATAACTTTAGCATAACCTCTCTTGAGTTATACTCCGCACTTCATGATTCAGAACCTTACATTAAATTATGTAATGCTTTTGTACACTGTCTGGATATAGATAATGATGAGTCCACTACGACTTGTATGTACTAGGTTCACTTTTTTGTAACTCTCCCGATTCAGTTCTTGATTTAACAATTAATATTTCACTTTGACCATTTTCCATGAATGAAAATATGCTATATACTCTACATAAACATTGTTATTTATTCAAAATAAGAATAAAATTCTGATATTAGGTGGAAAAAAAGCTAAGGTTAGTATATACATCTGCAATTTTCAGTTAACCCTAATCTTTCAAAGAATGTTTACCTTTTATCCATACATGAATATAAATAAGAAGGGATTCACAACACAAAACAATACCAAAGCAATTAATTTGGATAAATTTGTATTAATTAAGCCCTTGAAGAAGAACAGATTCAACATTTTACAAAGAAGTAGGCTTGTGGTAAAACACGTTGCGGTGCCCATAATAGGCTGGAGCTTTGAAGAACTTTATTTCACAGATAATAATAATAATTCTTTGCATTTATATAGCGCTTTTCTCACTAATCAAAGCGCTCAGCAATTGCAGGTTAAGGGCCTTGCTCAAGGGCCCAACAGAGCAGAGTCCCTTGTGGCATTTACAGGATTCGAACTGGCAACCTCCAGATTGCCAGTGCAGATCTCTAGCCTCAGAGCCACCACTCCGCCTAATATCTTCATGCTCTCTATGCATCAAATACACAAAGGTTTTGTGAAAAACAGTCATTGGCATCAAAATGGGTGCAACTATATAAACACAAAAAATACTAAATGTATTACACAGCAGTTTTCTTTTAAAGCTAGTTTAACATCTTCCCCTTGTCAGTAACTAAGTGCAGGTTGCGTGATGACTGACATAATAGTACAGGAAGAAACAGATATTGGGTTATGACATAAACATAAAATTGCCATCTGTGTGCTCTGTGGCTTTTTCCAAATTTCCTTTGAAATTATGTGTATAGCAGTACCATGGGAATCAGTTGATGACAGACCTGACTTCACATGAGGACTTAGACATGCATAATGCATTAGACTGGCATGCCTTCTTCTCATGCGTGTAACGGGAACGTAACATACCTCAGCAACAACAGTATGATAGCACATTCCAGCCGAGATACGCTATGGCCCTCCATGAACTGGACTAATACGGTTCAGTCAGCTGATAGATAGATTGGTATACTCAGAAGTCAAGCAGGACATGCATTCTGGCACCAATGCACATGCATGTACATGTTAGCAGAATTACATGTCAGAGAGACACTTTTTATTCATCAAAAGGGCATATTTTTAGTTAAGCCTTGAGGTTATTAACTAAAATTTAAGTGTCAAAAATAACAAATAAAAATCAAGCAATTGCAGTAGATGGCAAGCCAATATGCAGAAAAACAACTTGCCACATAAAATGCTTTTGTTAAACAAATGCAATCAAGTTGCATAGCAGAAGAAATTTAAAGGATGAATCAGAAACAAGCACTTGTCACAACCAAATGTTTAGCTAATAATAAAGGCTTTTTACCCAAAATGTTAATAACTCATAAAAGACAGTACATAAATGTATTGCATGAATGTTCTTACGTAAGGCTTTACTTCAGTGTTTTACTAGGTAAAATGTATCATTTCATGTTTTTAACTCTTATTACTTTTTATCAAGAAAAAAGCAGTTCCTCTAATAAAATAAATAAAGCGCTGCTTTTGAAGCCCTTGTCACATTCTTTGTTGATCATGAATTCAACAGTAAAGTTCTTAACGCTTATCATTGAGATATGTAAAGAATTCCTGCAAATGAAACCATTTACACTGAATGTACACTGAATCTTAAATACTTTAGCAATGCAGTCAACTATATCTTCTTTGTTTTATTCTCCATATTTCAACTGTGCCTGGTTTTTAGACCAAGTACACAAGCTCATCATGCCAGCACTAGCAAGGTGCTATTAACTCTTCTAACTGTGGTTCATGTTAGATGTGTATTTTTTTTGCATTTTTGAAAAGTGTTATTTCAGCATTGTTGTTGCCTTATATTTGTTTTTCATTTCCAATATATTATGGAAAATGTTTAATTTCACATCCATGTTAAAACAGAAGTTTGGTATATTTGAAGTCAAAATTATTTGACCTCAACCAATTACTAAAAGATGAAGTTGAAAAAGGAAAAAAAATCCATCCAAATGAATACGCAAAAAACGAAAGCCATGGTAGTAACAAACAAAGGGCACAAAGAAATAAGGCTGACACTTGACAATCAAAGAATCGAACAAGTAACTAATTTTCATTACCTTGGAATTTGGATAAATGAAAACCTAAAGAATGACATGAATGTCAGGGCAGGAATGGCCAAAACTAAGCACAGTTTCTGGAGACATAGGGAAGTGATGAAAACAACCTGCCTTTGAACACAAAGAAGAAACTGCTACATACTGTACACAAGTATGGTCCACTCCATATTATGGTGCAGAAACCCTTGCTCTCACACAGGGCCGGATTTATATGAAAACAGGCCCTAGGCTATTCCACTTATGAGGCCCTTTCACCTTCCATTTTTAAGTTTGTAAATTACATGAGAGATAATAAAATTTTGCTAACAATTTGAATGTAGGCCCCTCTTGATCTTGAGGCCCTAGGCTGAAGCCTAGTTAGCCTATAGGAAAATCCGGCCCTGCTCTCACAATAGTACTTAGGAAGAAAATAACAGCGCCTGAATTATGGTGCTAAAGAAAAATACTGAAAATTATCTGCATAAAGAAGACTAGAAATGAATGAAAGCAATTCTGATGGAGTCAATATTGAGGCAAAAAGCGAACATTCTTTTTGATTATATTGCTAGGGCCCCAGCTGGTGAAGAACTGTGCAAAATCTTGGAAGAGAACTGGAAAATGAAAGGGAAAGGAAGAAAAAGAAGGCGGTGGATTAATGATGTAGAAGAGGTGATAGGCAGCTGAGATGTGAAAATTAATATCAAAAAAGCTAGAGACAAAACCAAGTGGAAAGAAATGGTCGATGCAACATTCCTAGTTTGAAAAAACCAAAGACCGCATGTGGTCATGGTCGTTCAGTGGCAGTGGCAGGTCCAGATGCCCAACTACATAAGAGTATAAGGACATCAGAGTCTGTAGTGAGAGAAGCAAACATCTAACCGGTCCTCAGTTGGCTTCTTCCTTAAAGACATGCCAAATACCAGCAGTCGTCTGCAAGTGAGAAAACATTTTTGACTGGTAGAGCATTTTATAGGTATCAGCGATGCTTTGCCATAGCCTTACACTACTGTTTAAAACTGTTTATGTTAGGTGTAGGTTTAAAGAAGGATGTGTAATGAAAGAGGTAAAAGCCTAGCATATTTATGTAGTAAATATTTATGTAGCTCACTTTGCTCGCCCACCCCTGGGTTTGGTTTACTGGATATACAGTTAAAAGAGATTGTTATTTTCATGGGAATTGTTATATATGCATTATTTTCCCTTTTACTTTAAAACTTTTGTGGTTACATCTCTTTCTCACAGGACGTAAAACGCTGCTCGTGTTGCACTGAACACACGCTAAGGAGAAGCGGTCAGATAATCTGCTGGCTTGTTGCTGCTGGCGAGCTGCCTGTTCTGCTTGTCTCACTGCCCGATTATGTCAAAGACTGAACAGCAGCTGTCCTTTTGCCACTTTGCGTCTCTGACGCTCATGTTGGTTTGGGGGGAGGGGAGGGGGTTAGGGTGGCTGAACGCACGCTAAGGAGAAGCGGTCGGATCATCTGCTTGCTTTCTGCTGCTGGCGAGCTGCGTGTTTTGCTTGTCGCTTGTCGTTGTTTTAAGAGCTGGGAGCAAGTTAAAGTGTCTCTTGTGGGATTTCAAATTGTCTTTCGAGAAGATTACGTCTTGTCTCCCTCCCCAAGATTTTTTTTATAATAGAGAGATAACAGAGGATGCTATACTGAGACTTGAGAATTGTGACTTTTGTACAACAAATCAGGTCAGTAATTAAGAGAATTCTCTATTTATGAGGTGGAAGCTGTAGGAAAAGAACACACCAACTTAAATATACTGCACAATCTGAAAAATGGTCTGTCTGGGTAAAAATCAGAGACTAATTAACACTACTGATCACATACACATTTTAATAAAGGAAAATCTTCTCACCTTTCATTAATATATGCCCATACCTGCCAGCTTGTAACCATTAGCAAAATAAACAGTGTGAATGCAGGCCTAATTTTAATAGTGCAAAATTAAAATAGGGTAAATAATTACCAAAATTACAACTTTGCATGTTGTAAATTGATTAGTGCAACATGCAAAATTATTCATGAATAATTTATTAAATAAAATAGCATTTTGTGAAAAGGTTAATTCGTAGTTTTGTTGGCCACAAACTAATTTAAACATGTTTGACTGTGTGTAATGTGTAGAGTTGCAATTGTGCTAGAGATTCACAAGTGGCCTTATCTGTCTCTCATATTTTGGATCTGATTATCCACAAAACCTTTTCTATTTATTCCTTAGTGAGGGAGTAACACTGCATTGTCAGGAAGGTGGAGATGAATTAGATTTACAGGCTTAACCCTAAAAATTGAACCCAGAAATAGTTTATTAATAGGAACTACCTTCAACTTCCTATAGCTACATGTATTATATTAGTATTGCATTGTAAACAATATACCCTGGTTGAAAAGTAAACCAAATTTAACAGCTTCAAGAGTGCATTTTAAAACTCAATAGAAATGATTAATTTTCTGTCAACAGCAATGAAAACAACATGAATACTTAAAAGATTATTTTATGCTGAAAAGTACACATATTTAAAATAAACTTGAATTCAACACAATACCCAGCCATTCATTTACTTAAACAGTTTAATTCAATACAGAGGATAGTTATGTCATTTTCTAACCTGTTTAATCCAGAACCGGGGCACTGGAACCTATCCCCACTACCACAGGGCACAAGGCAGGAACAAATCCTGGACCGGATTCCAGTCCATTTCAGGTCTATTGCACACACACACACACACATCATGAGCCAATTTAGAGTCACCAATTCACCTAACTTGCATATCCTTGGACTGTGGGAGGACACACGAGAACATGCAAACTCCGCACAGGGAAGACCTGGGACGCAAACCCTAGTCTCCTTACCGTGAGGCAGCAGCGCTACCACTGCACCACCGTGACACGCTTTAGGGGAGAGTGAGGAGCTAAAAAACGGAATGCATTGCACAACCTAAAAAGGGTTGAGCTACCAATCTATCACAGGGGGCATACTCATACTTCCGGTTTAGAGGTGCCAGTTAACCCAACAAACGCATGTGTATGAAACTGGAAAACATTAGATTACCACTATGAAACACACCTTGACACAAAAAGAAAGTGCAAAATGTACAGAATTCACACAGAAGATATATCTCAATTTTCTGTTGAAAAACTACTAATGAGTGTAAAAAATAAATCATGTAATCTAAACATTTAGATGGTCATTATGAATGGCTTGTACATGAAAGTGTTTTCAAGTGATTTTGTATAACCAATCGACTTAACCCTACTGTTTCATAACAGTCACTTTAGGGTTTGTTGCCTTTAATGAGGTGAAAACAAATGAATTAGCACCTTCCATTTATGCTCCCATCCAGCACAAGGCAAATCACAAAGAACACTCGTAAACTGGATTAGCACTTTGTATGTGAAAAAAAGCTTTCTTTCCAACCTTTTTACAGCTATGAATAAATTGACAACCAATATCAATATACCTTTTTTCCTTATTTCACCATGCTCTGTTCATTCCAGTATGTTTAAACTATTCTTTTAAGCATTTGTTCCCTTTACAAATTTTAACAACCATTATATTTAACTAGTCATTTAGCCCGTTACAATAACAGGCGCTAGAACAGTAGTGCATAAACATTAGTAGGAACAGTCTATATTAAATGGCAAGGGACTTTGACCTCATTCTTTTTGTTGGTCGTATTTTTCTTTGTCTTTCAGCCTTTCTTTTGTTGATGTTTACTTGCTGAGCTGACCGTTCTTCGTGGGCTGCCGCCGTGTATTGTGTGTCTTTAATTTTCTGTGACAGTAATACTGTCTTGTACGTCCGCTGGCTTGTACGTCCGTAATATACCTTTAATTTTCTCTGGCGGTAATACAGGCGTGCGCGTCGGTAATATGCCTTTAATCTCCTCTGACAGTAATACTGGCTTGTATGTGGCTGTAATATGCGTCACTGTATTGTGTACCTTTAATTTCCTCTCGCAGTAATACTGGTTTGTATTTCCGTAAAACGCCTCTAACTTTCTCTGACAGTAATATCGTGCATCGTACCGTGCCCCGCGCATGCGCACTTCACCAGAAGACACACACACACGGACACCTGGACGCACACAGGGATTTTATTAAAGAGGATATCATGATAAAATGGATAGCTACAGTATTTGAAAGTGTATAAAAGGAGTACCTGCTGCACTTGGTATCTTTCACAATACTAGACATTTTAATTGAAAAAATGCTGCAGTTTTCCATAAGTCAGGAGAGACTGTAGGTATAGCTTACATGTGAAAAATATTAAATCACAAGGTAATAATCAATCAGACAGAAATGTGTCATTATGTTATATACAAATAATAAAAGAAATTATTTCAATGAGAGATAAACCATCTTTGAAAATTAAAAATATTATATAAAACTGGTGCCCTGTCCACGTATTGTTCCTGCCTTGTGTTGGTGTTGCTGGGATAGGATTGACATCCATGTGCCTCTGCTCAGCATAAGTAGGTTTGGAAAATGGATGGATAGATGGATGAAAATAATATGACAGAGTAGCCTACTTTCAATGAGAAGAGTTGAAAAAATGGGCGTCTAAATAAGGGCCTTTATAAATAAAGGTTATTGCCAAAAGCAAAGACCAGTGTTGTAAATGAAAAGTATAACTGAACATTGTGGCGGACCCATGCCTGGCCAGGACACCCCTATGATACTGGATCCTATGGAGCAGCCATGGGATGCAAACTACGTCTCCCGGAACACTTAGTGGCAGCCCCCCGGGTGGCATCGGGGCCACCACCAGGGGGAGCTGCAAGGCTTCCTGAGCCCGTGTGGGCGGCAACGCAGCCACACTAGGAAGTGCAGCCTAATTAGGCTAATTAATTACCACCTGACGCACTTCCGGGTGAACTATAAAGGGAGCCTGTGGTCACTCCTCAGGGCACCAGAGTCGGGAGGAGGAGGAGGACGAAGCTGCCCTGGGAGGAGTGGAGGAAGAAGAGTGTTTTGATTTGTGGTGTTGACGCCAACCAGGCTTCTGTCACAACATCAATTGCTATTCTCCAAGAATACGTCTTTCCCTCCAGTTTTCTGCTCTGTGGCTGCCACTTAAAGTGTAATTTTACCAGTGCTATTGTGCCAGGTCCAAAAACAGCACAACCATTTTAAAGACAATGTATATTAGTCGGATTGTGTCCCATGCTCAGATGGGAAGATGCAAATGATTGCCTTTTATCAGTGGAATTCAGCACTCTGAAACACAATAATCCCCTTAAACTTTCTCGCACAGTTATTACAGTTTGGGATTGTAAAATATTTAATTGGGATTTTTTGCCACTGATCTAATACCAAATAACTTTATAATGCTAAACTGAAAATTCTTTAAATACTTTTTAATACCATAATATTCAGATTCCCCAGGTATTCATCTGCTTTGCTCTGACACAGTTTTGCCAGTTATCTAAACTGAAGTAAAGTAAGTAAAAACATCAGTTAGTGAAGAGTATCCTCTCAAACCACAGCTGAGTTAAAGGACAAAAAATATGTAGTATCAGAGGTGGCAGGCAGGTAAGCACAATTCAGTCACAACTACTGAGATGGCCGCCCTCTCAAAGCCAGCCTCTGAGGAAACTGCAACATGAGTGCAAAGTGAGAACATCTTGCTCATTTGATTATGTGAGCCACAGTTAAGGTATGGTCTTGAATGAGCAGAAGAAAACTTAAGACCCATCACAAAAGTAAAGGAGAATAAGAAAGAAAAAACTACTTAAGTTTGTCATGCAATAAACATCAAACTGAGAAACCGCTCTAAACACAATGTAGTATTCTGTTGCAGGTGTAATACTGAATATTAATACAAATATTTTGGAGGCGGCATCATGTTATGGAGATGCTTTGGTTTGGGCCTAGATGACTTTTGAAACTAGAAGGCAAAGCAAACTACTGGGAAGTCCTGGAAAAAAAGTTCCTCATTCATTTTTGTTTCATCAGCTACAAAGCAATCACACTGTAATCCTCCATAATATGATTTTTGTATTCTAACAATTTATATGTCTATAAAGCAAATAGATTATTAACACCTGTGCTGCCACACAGGATGGAATTCCAGACCACTGGAATTTAAGTACTAGGAGATGAAAGACAGTAACATTAACCACGGAGGACAGGTTGGGGTCAGTAACCAAATAACTTAACAAAAAACCAATAAGACAGAGTCCAATGTGGATGTTTAAATAATTTACAAAAAAAAAAAAGCCTTACTGCCAAAGATCTTTAAAGCTAACTTCCAACCTCACAAGGTTTTGAGAGGATCCACAAACTTTGACAAAGAAGTTACTGCTTAAAGTTAAAGTTAAATTAAATGGGGGGCAGTAATGATATCATGCATAAAACATCCAACGATCACTTGATAGCAATTGGACATCACTGCTAAACATAAGACACCTGCAGCACTGAGACAAAAAACTCCAAATGGTGGCAACTGTCACCCAAAACACAAAAAAATAAAACAGAAAACGCACTCTGGAGAGTCTCAAAAATAAAGGCACATTTTATTAAGAGATTCAAGGAGCATAGAAAACTGAAAACTGGAAAAAAAATAAATAAAACCAAATTTTGCACAATGCAGGCTTCAGGTATACAACTAAGCACAGAACAGAAAGAGAAAACTGTCATCCTGAATAGAAGAGTGGCTTAAGCAATTAAAATACACTAACTCCTCAAATTAGAATAAATCTCAATTTAAAACAAGGTTGCATGTTTCCTGTCAACTAATTAGTAACTTACCTTTGACTTGATAGCCGAGTACTCTTCTGTTCCTTTTTGCACCTCCTTCAGTGAAGTGATGTAGTCATAGCTGATAATGGCTGTCTGTGATAAAAACAAAACTTTTAGTAAGCGCAGGAGCTTATACTAAGCACGGAGAAAAGCAGGTAATGGCATAAGAAATGGAATTAGCTTCACTAAATATATTTTAAATGGATACATTTAGAAGGGTTACTGGAACCACTGTTTACAAAAGAAAAATATAAGAATTTTACACCTAAAGGAAAAATGCTTGGGGTCTTACATTTTATAAATTTGGCAATTCACTTCCAAGTATTTTAGGTAAATTCTATGTGTTATTCACTACATTTCCATAAACCAACTTCTTGCTTTTGGAAAAACCATATAAAATTGATGAAATGAAAGACATCTGTTCATTATAGCAGTAATCACAAAAACAAAATCGCATTTTAAGTTGAGTTTCATGGGGCACTGCTATATGTAAATACATGTTATACTGAGCCACAGTTGGTAAATATATTTTATATACAGTGATCCCTCGCTATATCGCGCTTCGTCTTTCGCGGCTTCACTCCATCGCGGATTTTAAATGTAAGCATATGTGAATATATATCGCGGATTTTTCACTGCTTCGCGGATGTCTGCGGCCTACAGTACGTGTGCTTCCTCAGTTGATTTGCCCATTTGAATTCAAACAAGGAACGCATTTGAATTCAAACAAGGGACGCTATTGGCGGATGGCTGAGAAGCTACCCAATCAGAGCACGCGGTTAAGTTCCTGTGTGCTGCTGATTGGCTCAGCAACGGAGTGCTGCATTAACCAGGAAGTCTAATTTCACTCATTCAGAATTAATGCACGTTACTGCTAATGCTTCAGGAGATTGCAGAAAAGGTAAAAGTTTTGGATATGTTGAAGGAGGGGAACAGCTACACCGCTGCAGGACACAATTACAGCATCAATGAGTCCACGATTCTTTTTATTTAAAAAGGAGGAAAAGCATATAAGATCTACGGCCGCAGTGTCCTTTAATCAGGGCGCAAAACGAGTTGCAAGTGGACGTTATAAGGCAGTAGACTGGATGGAATCTGCTTTAGGGATTTGGATTGAAGAGTGATGGAAGAAGAACAACGGCGGTGCTAAACAGTCGCCTGAAGAGGCTCCTTTAGAAGAGCTGTAACGCTATCCTTTGTTGTGCAGTAAAATTAAACTCATCGTTATCGGACAAGTCGTCGTGTCAATGTTGGTGAGTAACCATAATTAATTATTTACATACAATACTTATTACATGTACATAGTTTAGTGTCGCTGTACACACATTTTACTGTATACAATTTTTCTTGTATTGTACGTATTTATTGCTGGTGGCCTGTCTGTTGTAATGGCTGTAACGTATTGATATCGGAGACGCTCGATATCTTTAAAATAATATTTAGGTTTTACTGTATGTAAACTGTGTTTACATACATAATTTCAACGAATCTTACCTAATATCTAAGAGAATACAAAGGGTTTATGCTGTATAACTGTGCGTGAAATGTTTATAATAGTGTGGGAGAGTTTATAAGGGCTTAAAATATATAAAAATAACCATATAAACATATGGTTTCTACTTCGCGGATTTTCTTATTTCGCGGGTGGCTCTGGAACGCAACCCCCGCGATGGAGGAGGGATTACTGTAGCACCTGCCAAATAACACAAAGAATACACGACACGTGTTCCACACTAATTGGAGCTCATCAGGTATACACACCTTTGCTTCCCCAGGCAGGGATTAAACTTCAGACGTTAGCGCCTGATGCAGAGACTCAGACATTGCGCCACAGCAGCTGGTTCACTTACTTGACAAGGAGTATTCCATCCCAGAATATTCCATCCATAGATCTGATCGCAATCTGATAAGTTGGGTGGTTACCTACCAGGAAACACTTGTGGTTTGAGATCTGCTTCTCACAACTGAGATATACATATTGTGACATATGGCCGGCCGTTCATCCCAGTCAATACCCCCAGGCCGTCAGGTGGAGCTCTCCCTTCAGCATGGAGGTGCCCCGAATACCAGAAGGGAATCATGGACAGTGGAGTTTTCCTTTACAGCCCTGCCGGATACCTTGGGGGCCAACAGAGGACGCTGCAGGGAGGCCCAGAGACTCTTACGTGCACTGTAACCCGGAAGTACGTCTTAGCCACAGCGACAGAAGGAATGACGTACTTCCGGGATGAAGAAGAAGAGTTGTTATCTGACCCGGAAGTGTTCCTAGTCACATGGACAGAGAGAGCGAAACACTTCCGGGTCAAGGACTATAAAAGGACTGTGGGAGATCCCAGACGTTGAGCTGAGCTGGGTGGAAGGGTGGCAACGCGTCTGGGAGAGTGGAGGATTGTTTAATTATTGATTGTATTGATTTATGAGTATTGTGGAGAGGAGGGTGCTTTGTGCACTGTTAATTAATAATAAAGTCAATATTTGGACTTTTACCTGGTGTCCGGCGTTTAATCCGAGGGTTCAAGGGAGCGACAGAGCCCCATATCTGTCACAATATATACGTATATATACAGTGTTCAAAAAACTTAAGGGAAAACTTAATCATCACAATCTAACACCAAGTCAATGAAGCTTTAGGGATATCCGTCTCTTCAGTTAGGAAGCATAAGCGATTGTAAATCAACTACAATCATGTAAACCTACTTTGGTGCAAATGACAGTGACAACAGGTGCACTGAAGAGGCAACAGCAAGACAACCCCCACAAGAGGAATGGCTTTGAAGGTGGTATTCACAGACAATTGCTCTTGCCTTCTCCTTCCTGACTGATTCTTCTCTAGTTTTGCGTTTTGCTAGTGTCCTTGTCATTACTGGTAGCATGAGGCAGTACCCACAGCCGATTCAGGTTGAAAAGGTAATCCAGCTCCTCCAGGATAGCACGTCCATACGTGCCATCGCAAGAAGGTTTGCTGTGTCTCCCAGCACAGTCACAAGAGCATGGAGGAGATACCAGGAGAAGGGCATAAAACCAGCAGCAGAACCAGTATCTGCTCCTTTGTGCAAGGAGGAACAGGGGGAGCACAGCCAGAGCTGTACAAAATGACCTCCAGCTGGCTACTGTTGTGCGTGTTTTTGACCAAACTGTCAGAAACAGACTCCATGAGGGTGGCATAAGGGTCCGAAATCCTCTAATGGGGCCTTTGCTCACAGCGTATCACTGTGCAACTCAAATAGCATTCACCAGAGAATACCACAATTGGCAACTCCACCACTGACGGTCAATTCTGTTCACAAACGTGAGCAGGTTCGCACTGAGCACATGTGACAGACATGAAAGAGTATGGAGATGCTGTGGTGAGCGTTATGCAGCCTGCAACATCATCCAGCATGACCAGTTTGGCAGTATATCAGTAATGGTTTTTGGAGGCATACCTTGGTGGGTTTGCACAGACCTCCATGTGCTAGGCAACGGTACCCTGACTGCTGTTAGGTACCAGGATGAAATCCTCAGAGCCATTGTCAGACCTTACACTAGTGTAATGGGCCCTGGGTTCTTCTAGTGCAGGACAAGGCCCTGATTAAGAACCACTGGGACGATGTGTATTGGTGCATCTGAAGCTGCCAAGCAGTACCACAGGCTGCCCAGGAGCTCACTTATGCCTTGATTCAGATCTGGGAGGAGATCTCCCAGGATACCATCCTCCATCTCATCAAGAGCATGCCCAGACATTGTCAGGACTGCATACAGGCACGTTGGGACCATACACACAACTGAGTCCCATTATGAATTGTTGTGATGAAATTCATGAAAGTTGGATCAACCTGTGATTTCAAGTTCTGACTTTAATTTCAGTGTGATATTGAATCCAGTTGTCAATGGGTTGGTGATTTTGGTTTCCATTGAATGTTGTTACATCATTTTGTTCTCAATGAGTTACACAGTATTACTCAATAAAGATTTTCCAGTTGATTATTTCGCTCTTTGTGATCCAATGTGTGATTTGAGTGTTCCCTTAATTTTTTTTCAATATATACTGTATATATATATAAATGCTGGGTTGCCCTATATTCTTCTTCCCACTAGGGATCGCTCTATAATAGATGGACTGGCCCAGCATGGATTAAAGGAATAGCTCATACCCCTGAAAGGAAGATGGCTGTGTTCCCTGAGGCTGATCCCAATCAAGACACCGACAGGGTTGCATGGGAACTGGAGTCTAGAAATGCAGCCCTGTCGGGATCCTTGGATACCGCCAGAGGGGGAGGACATTACTGGCTTCCATGTGACCCAGAAATGGTCCGAACAGCAATGCGGGCACACTGGAAGCAGACTCAGGTTTTGCTAGAAAAGAACATGGGAGATGGAAGGAGGAAGAATTTGCTTGATTTATTTGAATTGTGGCTGATCTTTGCAAAGGTGCTTATTGAAAAGGTACTTTGGATGAATAAATGTCTAATTATTTAAATCCAGAATCGTGTTGGGCATTACTGTGTCAGATGTTTAGGTAATTGGTGGTGTGAGGAGCAGTAGCATCACTTCCAGTTCCAGTGACCTAAAACCACCTCTCCCTGCAAGATGCCATCTTAAAAAAAGCCACCACCAGTACGACAAGTTATTAGATGTATTCACATCTGGGAAAATGTATCAACACAATATCAATTTGCAATTTATTTTCTGAAAACGTTTATTTCAACATCTTCAGTTATATGGGGTTCACCAGTAAACCTAAACCTAAATCCTAAACCTTCTTCTATTTCTTCTTCTCCTTTGTCTTTCAGCTACTCCCGTTAGGGTTTGCCACAGCGGATCATCTTCTTCCATATCTTTCTGTCCTTTGCCTCTTGTTCCGTTACACCCATCACCTGCATGTCCCCTCTTACCACATCCATAAACTTTCTCTTAGGCCTTCCTCTTTTCCTCTTCCCTGGCAGCTCTATCCTTAGCATCCTTCTCCCAATATACTCAGCATCTCTCCTCTGCACATGTCCAAACCAACGCAATCTTGCCTCTCTGACTTTGTCCCCCTTGGCTCAGACACAGGAAGCAGAGGGCGATGGTGCGAGGAACCTCTTCAGAATTGGCCAATGTTAAGAGTGGTGTTCCACAGGGGTCAGTGCTAGGGCCGCTGCGATTTTTCTTCTTCTTATTCTTCCAGCTACTCCTGTTAAGGGTTACCACAGCGGATCATCTTCTTCCATATCTTTCTGTCCTCTGCATCTTGTTCTGTTACACCCATCACCTGCATGTCCTGTCTCACCACATCCATAAACCTTCTCTTAGGCTTCCTCTTTTCCTCTTCCCTGGCAGCTCTATCCTTAGCATCCTTCTCCCAATATACCCAGCATCTCTCCTCTGCACATGTCCAAACCAACGCAATCTCGCCTCTCTAACTTTGTCTCCCAACAATCCAACTTGAGCAAATCCTCTAATGTACTTATTTCTAATCCTGTCCATCCTCATCATGCTGAGTGCAAATCTTAGCATCTTTAACTCGGTCACCTCCAGCTCGTTCTCCTGCTTTCTGGTCAGTGCCACCATCTCCAACCCATATAACATAGCTGGTCTCACTACCGTCCTGTAGACCCTTCCCTTTCACTCTTGCTGACACCCGTCTGTCACAAATCACTCCTGACACCCTTCTCCACCCATTCCATCCTGCCTGCACTCTCTTTTTCACCTCTCTTCCACAATCCCCATTACTCTGTACTGTTGATACCAAGTATTTAAACTCATCCACCTTCGCCAACTCTACTCCCTGCATCCTCACCATTCCACTGACCTCCCTCTCATTTACACACATGTATTCTGTCTTGTTCCTACTGACCTTCATTCCTCACCTCTCTAGAGCATATCTCCACCTCTCCAGGGTCTCCTCAACCTGCTCCCTACTCTCGCTACAGATCACAATGTCATTAGCAAACATCATAGTCCATGGGGACTCCTGTCTAATCTCATCTGTCAACCTGTCCATCACCATTGCAAATAAGAAAAAGATCAGAGCCGAATCCCTGATGTAATCCCACCTACACCTTGAATGCATCCGTCACTCCTACTGCAGACCTCACCACTGTCACACTTCCCTCATACATATCCTGTACAACTCCTATGTACTTCTCTGCCACTCCTGACTTCTTCATACAATACAACAACTCCTCTCGACGCACCCTGTAATATGCTTTCTCCAGGTCCACAAAAACGCAATGCAACTCCTTCTGGCCTTCTCTATACTTCTCCATCAACATCCTCAGAGCAAACTTCACATCTGTGGTGCTCTTTCTTGGCATGAAACCATAGTGCTGCTCACTAATCATCACCTCACTTCTTTAACCTAGCTTCCACTACTCTTTCCTACAACTTCATACTGTGGCTCATCAATTTTATCCCTCTGTATCTATTACAGTCGTGCACATCCCCCTTATTCTTAAATATCAGCACCAGTACACTTCTTCTCCACTCCTCAGGTATCCTCTCACTTTCCAAGATTCCATTAAACAATCTAGGTAAAAACTTCACTGCCATCTCTCCTAAACACCTCCATCCTTCCACAAGTATGCTATCTGGACCAACGGCCTATCCATTTTTCATCCTCTTCATAGCTTGTCCTTACTTCCTCCTTTCTAATCCACTGCACTTCCTGATTTACTATCTCCACATCATCAAACCTCTTTTCTCTCTCGTTCTCTTCATTCATCAGCCTCTCAAAGTACTCTTTCCATCTGCTTCAACACACTCTCCTCACTTCTGAGTACGTTTCCATCTTTATCCTTTATCACCCTAACTTGCTGCACATCTTTCCCAGTTCGGTCCCTCTGTCTAGCCCATCGGTCCTTTCCTCCCTCCTTAGTGCCCAACCTTTCATACAACTCATCATACGCTTTTCTTTAGCCTTCGCCACCTCTCTCTTCACCTGCGCCTTATCACCTTGTACTCTTGTCTACCTTCTGCATCTCTCTGACTATCTCACTTCTCCTTTGCCATCTTCTTTGTCTGTTTCCTCTCCTGTACTTCGCCATTCCACCACCAGGTTTCCTTTTCCTCCTTCCTCTTTCCAGATGTCACGCCAAGCACTCTTCTTGCTGTCACCCTTACTACATCTGCTGTAGTTTCCCAACTGTATGGCAACTCTTCACTACAACCTGTTTCACCTTCTCCTAAACTCAACCTTGCAGTCTTCCTTTTTCAAATTCCACCATTTGATCCATGCTCTGCCCTGACTCTTCTTCCTCTCGTGATCTCCAACTTCATCCTATAGACCACCATCCTATGCTGCTTAACTACACATTCCTCTGCTACTACTTTGCAGTCTTCAGTCTTCTTCAGATTGACTCATCTGCACAGGATGAAATCTACCTGTGTGCATCTTCCTCCACTCTTGTACATAACCCAATGTTCCTCCCTCTTCTTAAAAAACCTTCTTCTATTAAACCTTAAACCTTCTTCTATTTCTTATCAGTTCCAATATACAGTATATATATGTACAGTCATGGCCGAAATTATCGGCACCCCTGGAATTTTCCCAGAAAATGCACCATTTCTCCCAGAAAATTGTTGCAATTTACAAAGGTTTTTGGTATACACCTGTTTATTTCCTTTAAGTGCATTGGAACAACACAAAAAAACAGAGAAAAAAGCCAAATCTGACATCATGTCACACAGAACTCAAAATCCGGGCCGGACAAAATTATTGGCACCCTCAACTTAATATTTGGTTGCACGCCCTTTGGAAAAAATAACTGAAATTCAAGCGCTTCCTATAACCATCAAAAAGCTTGTTACATCTCTCTAAATGGAATTTCCAACTACTCTTCTTTTGCAAACTGCTCAAGGTCTCTCAGATTTGAAGGGCGCCTTCTCCAACAGCAATTTTGAGATCTCTCCATAAGTGTTCAATCGGAATTTAGATTCGGACTCATTGCTGGCCACTTCAGAACTCTCCAGCGCTTTGTCTTCAACCATTTTGGGTGCTTTTAGAGGTATGTTTGGGGTCATTGTCCTGCCTGGAAACAACCCTATGACCTCTGACGCAGTCCCCAGCTTTCTGACCCTGGGCCCCTACATTGTGCCCCAATATCTTTTGGTAGTCTTCAGATTTCATGATGCCTTGCACACAGTCAAGGCATTCCACTGCCAGAGGCAGCAAAACATCCCCAAAACATCTTAGAACCTCCACCATGTTTGACTGTAGGTGCTGTGTTCTTTTCTTTGTAGGCCTCATTCCGTTTTTGTAAACAGTAGAATGATGAGCTTTACCAAAAAGCTCTACCTTGGTTCTCATCTGTCCACAAGACGTTCGCCCAGAAGGATTTTGGCTTCCTCAAGTACATTTTGGCAAACTCCAGTCTGGCTTTTTTATGCTTCTGTGTCAGCAGTGGGGTCCTCCTGGCTCTCCTGCCACAGCGTTTCATTTTGTTCAGATGTCGACGGATAGTTCGAGCTGACACTGTTGCACCCCTGAGGTCTGCAGAACAGCTTGAATATGTTTTTGAAGTTGATTGGGCTGTTTATCCACCATTCGGACTATCCTCATTGCAGTCTTTTATCAATTTTTCTCTTCCGTCCACGTCCAGGGAGATTAGCTACAGTGCCATGTGTTGTGAACTTCTTGATTATGTTGCGGAACAGTGGACAAAGGAACATGAAGATCTTTGGAGATGGACTTGTAGCCTTGACATTGTTGATATTTTTGCACAAATTTTTGTTCTCAAGTCCCTCAGACAATTCTCTGCTCTTCTTTTCTGTCTCCATGCTTAGTGTGGCTACACTTAGACACACAACAGAAAGGTTGAGTCAACGTTTCTCCAATTTAACTGGCTTCAGATGTGATTGCTATATTGCCCAGCCGCTGTTTCTTGCCACAGGTGAGTTCAAATGAGCATCATATGCTTGAAATAAAAACGATTTACCCCACAATTTTGAAAAGGTGCCAATAATTTTGTCCAGCCCAATTTGGAGTTCTGTGTGACATGATGTCAGATTTGGCTTTTGTCTCTGTTTTTTGTGTTGTTCCAATGCACATAAGGAAATAAACATGTATATACAAAAACATTTGTAATTGCAACAATTTTCTGGAAGAAATGGTGCATTTTCTGGGGAAAAATTACAGGGGTGCTGATAATTTCGGCCATGACTGTATATTCTATGGTGTGTATTCTCCCTTGTAATGGACTGGCAACCCATATATACTTAAACTAAGGAGGTTTAAATTAGAGTCAACAGTGTTAGCCCTATTTTATAAAACATTATCTTCTGCATTCATTACTGGGAAAATATTCAATTTATATATTTTATAAACCAACTTATATTTAAAAACATAATTTATTATATTATTTGAATTGATATACATTGCTTTTTGAATCATTCTGAAAAAAAGAATCCCTGCTTAGAAAAACATACCCTGAGCCTTGTACAATTGCAAGGGACCTTTCACGTTCTTTAACAGTGCAATACATACCACTTTCATCTGGCTGGTGATATTTCATGCCCCACTGATTTCAAAGAAAGCAATGAACTGTTTCATTTCAATAAACACAGTATTTCTAAGTTAAGAAAGAAACCCGCTCTAAAAAACAAAGATGCCTGACACAGGCACTCTGAAATGTTGCCTTAATACTGTGCATATGAAGAGGAGCTAATTGTATGCGCTTCTGTATGTTTTTATAAGTCTCTTTATTGATAGTCAGCATATAATGTAAAAATTCAGATAGGTATCTGACCTGGTATTAACTTTTGTGAAATGAGAATTGGAATTAATAACTTTTGCCAGGGTTGGTGTCTGTCACGCAGCTGTAGTTAAATCATTATTTTTTTTATGTGCCTCACTCTGTCAGTTGTCTTCATTTATCAATTGATCCACCTACTGTATTTTGTATCTATTTTATAAAGAAGCAGAGCTTCATACAGAAGAGGGCAACAGACTGAATGATGAATTGCCCCCCTACTCAGCAAATGGTAAGTCAGCAGAGTTCAAACTATTATTAAAAAAAAGAGAACAAAAACATTATCTGACCGAGACCGAAGTAGAGATAAAGAAGTCATAAGCCATGTCAGGAGTGACATTACCTTTACTAGCAGCACATGAACAAGCACATAAATAGAAAAATGCTTTTGTTAAAAAATGCCTTCATACTTAGTAAGCCTATTAATAGATTCACATCTTAAGTATTGCTTAAAGGCCAAATAAATAAAATGTAATAAGATATTCTAGTGGCAGTACTATTATTGGGAACCTTTTGATATGAACCCAATAATTACAACTGAGAGGAAAGGAGAGGACTATCAAGAAATGCTAATGTGTTCCAATATCTAACAAAATCAAATAATGAAAATAAATATCAGCTATAAAAATATATACAGTATATATTTTTCTTTTTGTTTCTTAACAAAACAGTAAATATTTTATTGTTAAACATAGTCCACTGTGGTGGGTTGACGCCCTGAACTGGGATTGGTTCCTGCCTTGAGCCCTGTGCTGGCTGGGATTGGCTCCAGCAGACCCCCGTGACCCTGTGTTTGGATAATGACTGACTAAACATAGTTCATCCACTTTTCAATGCATTTGGTTGAGAGTTGACCAGCCTTTAGTATTACTTCAGGAAACATATTTTAGCCAGTTAGGGAGCCACAAATGAGCTGTAGCTAAACACAAATAATTGCAAACTTCAATTTGATGAATCTACAGCATTGTTTTTAATCCCATTATAAATTATTGTCCTTTTCGGGGAACATGAGAACCCAAAAAAAGATAAACGTGACAGGATGCCTTGATCATTTTTCAATGAAGCCTCAAACTGTTTTAAATATGAAAACCCATTCACGAACACTTTGCTTTACCAAAAAACCATCACCTCATCGCAGTGACAGTTTTTGATGTAAATGGAACCGCAGCACGTCATTGGTGAGATGAGACAAATTAAAATGTTGACCTTTCAAATGGCACAAGTTACTTGTAATGTTAAAAATGTTAAAGTTTACAGTAATTAAGAGCTACTATGTGACATTAGAGGAGGACAGCTCTAGGATCTTCCCTTATGGTCACAAAGATTATTTGGGTTGAGAAATTATTCATCCAAACATTTATGTAAAAATACAAAACATTAATATTATTTAAATCATTTACGCATTGTTTTTTAATTTATTCTTTACTTTAAATACACCACTACATTACCAGAGAACAAGTTACAATGACAAATTATTCATGTGAATATGTACAGTCCAGATATTTCATCATTAGTTCATAAAGCAGCATCCAACTCTACAGAACATACCAGCCATATTCTTCCACATAATATGAAGCTCAACAATCAAAAACATACTTTGGTTAATCTATGAAAGCCATTAATGATTATCAGTCACTATTTTGGCAGTACCATGGAACAGAACGTAGCATTGCCTTTTCATGGATTTTGGAGGCTGCTTCACTTCCTAACAGCTACGTGTTTTCTGGTCTCAAAAGGATATCCTTCTAGGATCCCAGGGTTCTTCGAACAGGCAAAACTGACAAAGTTATGCAGAGTTAGAAGTATTTTATTGGCCAGTGAGACAGTAATTATGGGCGTATGTGTGATAGCTCCCTTGTGTCCAAAGTTGATCAGTGTCTTGTGGATATTTGTCCTGAAATAATCTATTGCACTCCATGACCCAGAAGGAAATCTTCTCAAAATTGTGCTGAAAGAGTCTATAATTTATGCTAATTCACTATAGAGCATTATTAAATTAACTTCTAAAAAACAAAATTTTGCATTCAAAATATTGAAAGCATTGGGCTCTTTGGTCTCTGAATAACACAAACATCAAACAAGGTGCTTACACAGAGAAAATACTTAAGTTTATGTTTTTCTTCACTAAACTGAAATGATTCCAAAACCATCTGTCTACCCATTTACTAAACCTGCCACGGTTCAAGGTCACGGGGAATCAAAATCTATACAGGAAGCATACGGCACAAGACTAAAAAACAACACCCAATGAGATACCGGTCAATTATAGCCATTAAACTCAAAAGGAAGTGACCGGTGTTTGGTTCAAAGAGTCATATATCCTTTTATTAGTTACTTAACGATGCTGATGTTTTACAGTTGTTTTAACGTTTTTATGTTTATTTTTACATGTTGAGTTGTGAATAATGTTAGATTACTTGTTTTGTTATTTCATTTATGGAAACAAACAGACCAGGGATGGCAAACTGTTAGGAAATGCTGTTGGAATGTTGTTTGCAGTTTCTTTAAATCTCACACATTTGTATGGTCCAAAAATAATTATTTTCTATATTTTGGCATTTAATACACAATCCAGACCCATTAGGGAATACAGTGTTAAGCTTGGCTAGAGTTATGAAAGAGTCTGCTGCCAAACCACTTTCCTACCCGCATAAAGGGAATTTTGATACGTCCATTTTCATCCTTTGCCTGACTATGGTTCACACTCCCAAGCGTGAAACATTTCACCCTATAATCAGCTAATGAGAAAGCTTGTTTAGATGTGCTTAGAAGGACTTTTACACCTAAAGTCTGAAGGGATATTCTATGCTGTTAACACATTTCACACAAGACAGCTAAATAACTTGGTGTTATTGGCATTTTATACATTCATAAATACGTATGTGAAACAGAAAGGTTACAGGCTATTTATACAGATGACAAGGATGGCTTGATAAAAAAATGATACTACTTGCTGCCCAGCAAAAACAGCACTTTCACCTATTACAAGATGAAACAAACAAGTTGACTCAGAGTACATTTTACACTCCCCATTAGTAATACTGCTACGGTATTAAGAATAATCTTAACACTTACTGCCATTGCTGCTCTTCCCAAATCTTATGATGCTGAAGTCGCTTGGGTCCACATACTTGTATTTATAGAGATATAATCCACAAGATGTGGATACTGCAGTTGCTAAGGAGGAAACCTTTAGTAACCTCACTGCCATTTTATGCTCAGAATGCTAGAAGCAGAAAGAAATAAAGTGAATAATACAGTAGATTACTTAAAAATTCTATAGTAACTTTTAATAATTAAAAAAACTATATAAAGTAAATACAGGTGCTGGTCATAAAATTAGAATATCATGACAAAGTTAATTTATTTCAGTAATTCCATTCAAAAAGTGAAACTTGTATATTAGAATCATTCATTACACACAGACTGATGTATTTCAAATGTGTATTTCTTTTAATGTTGATGATTATAACTGACAACTAATGAAAGTCCCAAATTCAGTATCTCAGAAAATTAGAATATCAATTAAGACCAATGCAAAAAAAGGATTTTTAGAAATGTTGGCCAACTGAAAGGTATGAACATGAAAAGTATGAGCATGTACAGCACTTAATATTTAGTTATTTATATATATATATATATATATATATATATATATATATATATATATATATATATATATATATATATATATATATATATATACACATATATAATATATATATTTAGGCTGGTGGCGCAGTAGTAGTGCTGCTGCTTTGCAGTAAGGAGACTGTGGAAGATTGTGGGTTCGCTTCCCGGTTCCTCCTGTGTGGATAGCACTTTGAGTACTGAGAAAAGTGCTATATAAATGTAATGAATTCTTATTATCATTATTATAATATTTAGTTGGGGCTCCTTTGGCCTGGATTACTGCAGCAATGCGGCGTGGCATGGAGTCGATCAGTCTGTGGCACTGCTCAGGTGTTATGAGAGCCCATGTTGCTCTGATAGTGGCCTTCAGCTCTTCTGAATTGTTGGGTCTGGCGTATTGCATCTTCCTCTTCATAATACCCCATAGATTTTCTATGGGGTTAAAGGTCAGGCGAGTTTGCTGGCCAATCAAGAAACAGGGATACCATGGTCCTTAAACCAGGTACTGGTAGCTTTGGCACTGTGTGCAGGTGCCAGGTCCTGTTAGAAAATGAAATCTGCATCTCCATAACGTTCGTCAGCAGCAGGAAGCATGAAGTGCTCTAAAACTTCCTGGTAGACGGCTGCGTTGACCTTGGACCTCAGAAAACACAATGGACCAACACAGCAGATGACATGGCACCCCAAACCATCACTGACTGTGGAAACTTTACACTGGACCTCACGCAACGTGGATTCTGTGCCTCTCCTCTCTTCCTCCAGACTCTGTGACCTTGATTTCCAAAGGAAATACAAAATTTACTTTCATCAGAGAACATAACTTTGGACCACTCGGCAGCAGTCCAAAGGCGAGACGCTTCTGACGCTGTCTCTTGTTCAAGAGTGGCTTGACACAAGGAATGCGACAGCTGAAAACCCATGTCTTGCATACGTCTGTGCCTGGTGGTTCTTGAAGCACTGACTCCAGCTGCAGTCCACTCTTTGTGAATCTCCCCACATTTTTGAATGGGTTTTGTTTCACAATCCTCTCCAGGGTGCGGTTATCCCTATTGCTTGTACACTTTTTTCTACCACATCTTGTCCTTCCCTTCGCCTCTCTGTTAATGTGCTTGGACACAGAGCTCTGTGAACAGCCAGCCTCTTTAGCAATGACCTTTTGTGTCTTGCCCTCCTTGTGCAAGGTGTCAATGGTTGTCTTTTGGACAACTGTCAAGTCAGCAGTCTTCCCCATGATTGTGTATCCTAAAGAACTAGACTGAGAGACCATTTAAAGGCTTTTGTAGGTGTTTTGAGTTAATTAGCTGATTAGAGTGTGGCACCAGGTGTCTTCAATATTGAACCTTTTCACAATATTCTAATTTTACGAGTTACTGAGTTTGCGACTTTCATTAGTTGTCAGTTATAATCATCAACATTAAAAGAAATAAACATTTGATTAAACATCAGTCTGTGCGTAATGAATGAATCTAATATACAAGTTTCACGTTTTGAATGGAATTACTGAAATAAATCAACTTTGTCATGATATTCTAATTTTATGACCAGCACCTGTACAAAAACAGTTTTGTTAAAAACAAACACACCGCATATCAATTCAATTTTTAATTAAATTAAAAGTAATAAGAATACCTCACTCCTTCAATTAAATACTGTACAAACCAGAAACACACATTTTCATCCAGTCATCCATTTTCTAACTCATTTATCAAAATCTGGATAAATAAATTCACCAAAAGCACCAAATGATTCTGGTCACTCCCCTCCAGGACAGAACCTTGACTTCATCCTGACTGTATCATCTTAACTAGTGATGGAAGAATTGCAAAAAGTTTGTTCTTTTAGAACAGATCCTTTCAACTAATTACACATATCAATTCACGAGCATGAATGAATCTATTCAGTGCAGCAGTAAAAAGTGCTAAAGTGCATGTGTGATGTCATCAGTGTCTCTTGTTTTGCAGGTAGATGTTTAAAGCACATGTGAAAAGTACGACCCATCTGATTCATGATTCCTGTTCATTTCTCTTAAGAATTGTTTTGCGTTTGAACTGAATCATTACCAGCAAACAAGTGCTCTGTCACTGATCATTCTCTTGTTCATCATCAAAGTACAATATAATAACAACACATCTACATCAAAATGTATTAATTGCTTGTTTTATACAATTCATTATTGGAATTGTTTAAACAGAATATCTTAATATATAATTCGCCTGCCTCACTCACTCACTCACTCACTCACTCACTCACTCACTCACTCACTCACTCACTCATGTCCGTCCGAAGCCGAATGCGCAGTCGCCTTCTGCGCAGCTGCCCGAAAATCCTTACGAGACCGACATCCAACCCCAACATCGCGGTAGGTGGCGGATTTACGGCCACAAAAATTGAAAGAGAAAGGCGACTTCGATTAAAGCTCTAGAGGCCTGAAAGGCGATTTCGACTACAGCTCGAGGCCTAATTATGCATTCTGATTCAATTACGCATTCATTCAATACACTTATATCAGGTTTGTGGTGCTTATACTTATTACTATTCCATATTGTACTGGAACATTCATTATTCAATATTATACTATAGGCCTGGAAAATTCATCAACTAACAGTACAAGCCTCTACAGTAATGAGTAAAGCGGACTACAATCATTAGAAAACAACTTCTTCGTTACTTATCATTTGTTCTTCATACACTGCTGACACAAACTCGTACCCGTTTCATCTTAAGTTGTCGAAACGGGCTCTTTGTCTAGTATAAACATAATATTAAACTAGTGCATTTATGTCTCTTTGCACATTTAAAAAATTAGTCACACAAAAAACCTTATAAAAATATCATCCTAATTTGTAACAATTATTTACTTTCAACTTTACTTTAGCGCACACTTTTATACAGCTTGTTGAATGCACCAGGCATAAACGATTTACTGATTCTTTTGAATTCAAACTGAATCTTTATTTGAGAACAAGTCACACAATTCTTGCTCATTTGATCTGTGAACTGAATCATTAGCTAAAAATAAGGAGCATGAGTCTTATTCATTTGAATTGCTAATTAAATAATTACGCAAGAATATGCCATGCAATTCTGGTTCATTTAATTTGAGATCTGAATCATTACCTGAGAATGAGGTTCATAATTCTTGTTCACTTATGATTCCTACAGGTAGTTTCTTATTTTAATTATTAATGTTATGGACAATCTAAATGATCAATGTGTTTTATATAAAACAAATGTAACATATTTCTAATTCATTCAAGGAGGTACCCCCCAACCCCCCTTTTCATTAGTAAATCATAAAAACCAAATGAAATAATGAAATGTATAAAGTGAATTGAAATTCACATCATTAATCCAAACTTCTTCTATCCTTTGGTTTCCAAATTGGACACCTTTCAATCCTAGGGTACATCTTGGCATTCTGTTCATTAAAATTATGCACAGGAAAGGAGAAAAGTCACTCTTGGCGGAGTACAATGCCCAGTCTGAATGAACTTGACTTTAATGCCAAATCAACACAACTCTCGGTCCGCAGATACAGAGACTGAATGGGACACACCAGCTGTCCAGGAGTTAGGTACTTTTTGCAGCACCTCCCACAACATGCTGTGGGGTACATTGGTATAAACTTTTTCCAGCTTCATAAAGCACATGTTGACAGGACTGATGAACTGAAAATATTCACAAAGAGAAAGAGCTGGTTGGCTGCTCCATACCAAGCACTACATCCATATTGTTTGTCATGAATCTGAGGTTCAGCTGTGGGACAGAGGTATCCTTTAAAGCACCCATGAACATGCTTCCCAGGGGAGGCTGAAAAGTCTGATCTTCGATTACTTTAATGAACCCTCTTAACCCCCTTTCTTAAAATCTGATGAAGTCCTGAGTCTTCCGTGCAAAATTAAAGAGGTTTGTAAATCAAAGCACACTTTCAGTATTTCTGGTAGTATTTCATTCACCCCTTTGGCCTTGCCACTAAAGAGCTTTTTAATCACAGCAACAGTCTTGACCACTGAGATAGCCCCATCAATAACCAATGCTTCTGGCGCTGCCTCTGAGGAAAAGGTTGCATCTCCTAGATTTAGATTTTTCTCAAAGTGTTCCTGTCATTTCTTGACAATATCCACAGTGTTTGATAAACATCTCCACACCCTTGCTATGACTAGATTACTTCCTGTTTGTATTAAATGACATGTGAGAACCTATCTGAGGCTGTCAGAAAGTTTTTCTATATGGCCACACCAAACTCCATCCACACTGCACAGAGACTTGACAGTTTCCTTTACTGCTGGGCCCTAGGTGTGCTAATACTAACAAGCAGCAATATCTTTCTTGACATGTTGCTTCATCCCCTACTGAGGTCTTTAACATTGTTTTTTAATACTTTATGTCACTGATATCTCTTAAGATGCAGGAGAAGCTCTTCCAGAGGTGAGAGCTCAATTAATCCCAAATAGAGATATCCGTTGGTCAGTCATAGAAAACTTTCACTATCCATTCGTGTTTTCCATCCATCTGAAGCCATGATCAGTTATCAGCTTAGCAATTAACATATGGTGTCAGATTAGATGAGACAACTATGAAGTTGATCACTGATATTTGGCCCAAAGTACTCTAGTGTGAGGTACTGTACATTTATGAGCACTCACATTTTTGAATAGATTTTCTGTTTTAGACAATCTAAGACTTGCACAGAAATCCAAAAAAAAAAATTTGATACTTGTGTTCGCTTCAGTCAAGTTATTCCTTCTAATCTCACCACTCCAGGTATCTCTGTCACACTCCTTGTTAGCATTCAACACATTCACTCTTTCAAGAATTGAATCCAATGCAAACACACAGTCAAAATTTTCCAAGCTACAAGGTGAAGAAACCTCAAGGTGACGTCCTCACCAACAGGAACAAACTTAAAATGTGTGACACCAAGTTAGAGACATGTGGGAATCCTCAAACAGGCCCAGGGCCTAACCCATTGAGCAAGATTATAGTAGGAGAGAGACCACCATTAATCAAAATACCTGGTTTCAAAGCTAATGCTTTGCATTGAGAGAAGTCTAATTATATCTTGCTGCCATTTTTTAACCACCTGCACAAGCTATGATTCCTTCTCCGCCAAAGAGGTTAAATTTAATCTTGTAAAAGCCACTTTCATTCACCAAGGTATATTATGCCTGGATATGTCCCACTCTGGATTGTCCATGACTGGTATAGCACCTGACTATCATCATTCATATGGTGTCTCTAAGTGGCTTTTTTAGTCTGAGCACAACCAGTTTACGTTGGTCATTAGGCAATCACTGGCAAATGCCACTCCATGGCCTGACTCGAGGAATACATCCCTGTACCACTGTTCTAGGCAAGGTTCTCTTTGAATTAGATTAAAATATTACAAGGGGGCTTCGCTCGCCTACCCCCGGCGTTGGGTATCCTGAAATACATTAGTCAAGCTCGTTCGTTTTTGAGCCGTGCCCGTTGTGCCCGCTTTGCCCACGGCATTTCAGATGCGCGTTGTAGGTGCCTGCGTTCATTGATTGTATCCATGCGGCGCGTGTTTGTATATCCGTCAGTCGAGCTCATTCATTTTGAACCCGTGCCTGCTTTGCTTCAGCAGTTTCAGACGCACGTTGTAGGCGCCTGCATTCATTGATCTTATCCAGGTGGGCTCGTGTTTGTATCGTTGAGCTGTATTGTGTTTGAATTTGGTGTAACGCGTTCAGCGGTTTGTACAATTCCAAGCAGCACATTATTCCTAACTTCACTCCGCAGTAGTGCCATTCACAATATGGCGGTGACGCCTGCGCCTTCACTCCGCAGTAGCGCCACTCACAATATGGCGGTGTGTCACTCCGTACCATCTTTGTGGACCTGTGGGGCCTCCGTAGCCTCTTCCGTTTGAATCTGGGCTGCAGCGCAGAATCCTCTTTTTTGTGTGGCCGTGTCGGTAGTCGTTAGCTATGGGCGCGTTGTTGCTTCATTTTTCACTCACGTCAGTTGAGCTCTTTCGTTTTTGGGCCGTGGCTCCTTCGTGCACGGTGGATACGACTTCGCTTGCGGTTTATGAGACGTGCGCCTGCGCAGTACGTCTCATGGTCCCATCGCCGTGTACCTGCGTCCATGCCATCTGGTTTACCATTCTTAGTTAGTAATATGGATGGTTCTTTAATGTATTTTCTTTGTCCGACTCATCCCCTTACACCAATGTGCCAGAGGACTATAAATCTCCAAACAACATAGGTCAAGGAAAAAGGAAAAAAAACTCTGACATGCCCTACAACTGTTTTCTTTTCTTATTTTAATAGCATTAGGTTTTTGTTGTTTTGCTCACAGAGCTCTGTTGCAGCTCAGGAACACACAAATTTTCAAGCAAGGTAGAGAAAACAACATGAGCTTGCATCTTTTTCTTCTTTCAGCTGCTCCCATTAGGGGTCGCCACAGCGGATCATCTTCTTCCATATCTTTCTGTCCTCTGCATCCTGTTCTGTTACACCCATCACCTGCATGTCCTCTCTCACCACATCCATAAACCTTCGCTTAGACCTTCCTCTTTTTCTCTTGCCTGGCAGCTCTATCCTTAGCATCCTTCTCCCAATATACCCAGCATCTCTCCTCTGTACATGTCCAAACCAACACAATCTCGCCGCTCAGACTTTGTCTCCCAACCGTCCAACTTGAGCTGACCCTTGCATATGGTATGCAATTTCAGTCAAGACTCTGCTTCAATTACATCTGTTAGTAAATTCTACATTAAATATAAATCAGTTGAAGTTGAAGAGACAGTCTTAGTTTGTAGATTACCGGAGTACTTCATTTTGATTTGAAAATACCTGCAAATATCATGTTTCATATTAAGCACTTTCTTCTCTTAACATTCTAAAAACTAAAATGGATGTAAATAAACAAATGTGGGCAGAGCATTTGGTATAGGAATCTTTGAAACCATGCTAACAATTTATGGTTCACCAACTGTTGCACTATATTTTTATGCATGTACTAATATAATATAATGCTACTTTCATTCCGGCAAATGGACTTTTTAAAGAGATTCTGATACCTATACAAGGGAGTGTGCTCCAGGATAGGGTGGTTTCAGACGTCAGATCTATCCCAAATAATCTAGTAAAATTACGAATAACTAAAATAAATAAATAAAGCTATCCTCTTTAATAAAATCCCTTTGTGCGTCCAGGTGTCCGTGTGTGTGTGTCTTCTGGTGAAGTGCGCATGCGCGGGGCACGGTGCGAAGCGTGATATTATTGTCAGAAAAAGTTAGAGGTGTTTTACGGAAATACAAACCAGTATTACTGTGAGAGGAAATGAAAGATACACAATTCAGTGACCATATTACAGCCACATACAAGCCAGTATTACTGTCAGAGGAGATTAAAGGCATATTACCGACGCGCACGCCTGTATTACCGCCAGAGAAAATTAAAGGTATATTACGACGTACAAGCCGGTATTACTGTCACAGAAAATTAAAGACACACAATACACGGCGGCAGCCCAAGAAGAACGGTCAGCTCAGCAAGTAAACATCAACAAAAGAAAGGCTGAAAGAAAGAAAAATACGACCAAAAAAGAATGAGGTCAAAGTCCCTTGCCATTTAATATAGACTGTTCCTACTAATGTTTATGCACTACTGTTCTAGCGCCCGTTATTGTAACGGGCTAAATGACTAGTATTGAAAATAAATAAACTAACATGGCAGTAGTAGCACTGCTGCCTTTAAAAAAGAAGACCAAGTTTCAAGTCCTGGGTGCTTTCTGTGTAGTGCTTCATATTTTCCCAATGTCCACGTGGATTTCCTTCAGTTTCCATCCACAGTCCAAAGACATGAAGGTTATATGAGTTGGCATTGCTGAACTGGCCATAGAGTGCGTGTGTGTGTGTTTGTATGTTCACCCGATGATGGAATAGTGCTGTGTCCAGGGGCTGTTTCTGCCTTACACCCAATAATTGCTGGGATAGGCTCCACCTGCCCTGTAACCCTGCCATGGATAAGCGGGTTAGGAAAATGGATGGATAAATAAATAATGAATAATAAAGGATAATTAAATAGACAATAAAGTAAAAGAACAACAGGCCACATACACCCAATGAGGTACACTCTTTATATAGCAAGAGTCTGCCATTTGATCTCCCCTACAATTGACCTCACACCCCCAATTTGTACATTGTTTTAATAGGGTTGACGACAACCAGAGCCTATCCTAGCACCAGAGCAGGGAGCAACCATGGATGGGATGCCAGTGCATCAGATAGTACATTCACATAACAGTTACCCATTTGTAACAAATTACACATGTCAAATGACATAAAATGCATATCTTTGTAAAGCAAACAGAAAAACAAGCCCTGTATTTACTGATAGAGGAAATGTGTAAATTGCATACAGATGCTGACAGAGATCAAAGATAATCACAGGTTCCTGTCACCATTTGGGTGAAGATTTGCCCATGAAAAACTAAATTTTTACAAAAATCAATGTTTGAAATTGATTTATAACCACATGCATATAATCATTTTAATCATGACAACCTAAAACCTGCTTAATCCAAATCAGGGTGGCAGAGGAATGGGGCCAACCCTGGCAGCCCGAGACAAAAGGCAGAAATTAGTGACAACCAACTTCTTGCCAGGCTTACTCCCACAAACACAATGAACCTAACATTCGTGTTTTTTTTTGCGAATGTAGGAGGAAAACTGGAGTACCCTGGAAAAATCTCACACAGATACGGGGAGAAACAGCAAAGCATATACAGAGAATGGCTGGTCATAGGATATGAAACCAGTGTTAAATTCCATACCAACATAGAAGTGTAGATTGCTGAAAATTACAATTCAAATTATTTAGATTTTAACATTTAATTCCAATAATAAAAAAATGCTAAAAACTCCACCTATTGCATTGTCCTTATATTGTTTAAACTAGACATAAAACAGCATAATGAGCTTGAAAATATTTAGTGAGTAAATACACTGATAGGCTCCGTTTGGCTTTTTCTTGTTCAAAATTAGAAACTGCTTTATGCTCTCAATGGTGTTTTAAAGACAGGAATCAACTGACCAATATGGGTAACAGCATTTCATGCAAATTAAATTATTCACGAAAACCTGGACATGGACACAAATAGATGAACATACACAGGCTTGGTCCACAATAGAAATAAAATCCTGCAGTACTTCTTTATATTCCTTGCTTTGTGCCACAATAAATGCAAGTTATCGCCAATATACTAACAACCCAATTGTGCGTCACTCAATTAGAATATGGAACCAATGTAGGAAGTATTTTAAGATAGAGAAGCTTTTATCGGTGGCATCTCTGCACAAGAACCACCTTTTTCCATCCTCGCAAACATATGCAGTTTTTAATGTCTGGAAAACATCTGGGATTAAATCACTGATAGATCTGTAAATAGACAACGTCTTTGAATCCTATGGACAATTATACTCCAAATGTAACTTTCCGGCAACACATTTCTTTCACTACCTTCAAATTAGAAACTTTGTTAAACAGAACCTGCCCAATTTTCCTCACCTCCCACTTCCCTCTATGCTGGAAAAAATATTGCTCAATTTTGAGGACTCAGACAGCATTTCTGCAATATATAAAATTATTTTACAGTCCCTCCTTTTCAAAGATCCAAGAGGACAAAGGATCTTTCACTCAGCATCTCAGAAAAGGAGTGGAAGGTAGCACTGCAGAGAATTCACTCGAGCTCCATATGTGCAAAGCATACAATTATTCAACTCAAAATTATATATCAAGCACATCTGTCTCGCGTAAAACTGTCCAAAATGTTTCCAGGGCAAGGTCCAACCTGTGAACACTGCAATCAAGTTCCAGCCTCACTGGGTCACATGTTTTGGGCCTGCACCAAACTAACATCACTCTGGACCAAAATCTTTAAATGCCTTTCAGAGAGCCTTGGGGTCACAATCCCTCCTAACCCACTAACAGCTGTGTTTGGGGGGCTCCCAGATGGGCTTAAAGTGAAGAAGGACAAACAAGCTGTAATTGCCTTTACTACACTATTGGCACGTAGACTTATTTTGCTAAACTGGAAGAATCCTAACTCACCTCTTTATAAGTCAGTAGGTAACTGATGTCATATGCTAATTGAAACTGGAAAACATCAAATTCTCACTTAGAGGATCTGTGCAGAACGTTTTCAAAACCTGTCAGGATCTAATAAATAACATTTTAGAATAAGCTTTTAAAGCACTGAGGAAGCAGATTCTCTCCCCATTTCTTCTCCATTTATCTTTATTCACTTACTAATTCATCTATTTACTTATTTTTACTAGCTTTAAGTTTTACTCTGCTGGCCATGCTCTTTTTCTCAGGGGTGGGGGTTGATTTGTTTTCAATCCTATTTTTGTAAAAATTGATCTATTTGTATGGAATGCTGTGTGATTACAACAAAATCAATAAAATTAAAAAAAAATATTCACTAAAATATATACATTATAAAGTACACATTCCACATATGCAAGCCTGAAAATATCCTTTTCTAAGGAGACAGGCAACATTTTCCACCTGACAAAGATTAATATCCTCTTCTGAGCAGCACCAAGTAAATGTTGAATATTTTTTTTCTACATGTTACAGCCACTGATTTCCAAATGCATATTTGTGTGACATAAAGGCGGGTTTGTTCAGTGGGCAAGAGTTACGAATTGTTGAGGTACACTCAAGCATTGGATTTGAATATTACAGCTCAAACAGCTTATTTTTATTAATATTTTTCAAGCACTGTGGACAGACTGGAATATAAGCCAGAAGCTTAACTCATGAATTTGCTGGAATACAGGCAAGTCTGTCGGAACTTGTATTCACTACTATGTGGAAGAGCAGAGTTTGCGTGTGAAACATTAGCACACACTTGCACTCGGTCACGGTTGCCATCTGACGTTCCATCAGCACATCTGTCTGCATTTCTATTAGTTATTTAAAAAATTTGTAATGACTTCTTTAAAAAACACACATGCAAATCGCTTTCTTACTGAAACACACTAGGTAACCAGCCAAACTATAGGAGGAAGCTGCACACTTCATAGGTCAACATTGAAAATATACTGTAGTGAACCTGAAATTTGAACAAAAATGTTCTTATTTTTAATTTGAAGCCATTTTAATCAGTATGCTTGATAGTGAAACATGAAATCAACTCGATTGATCGTGTCCACACCTTTCACATACAGCTCCCTAATAAGCAAAATTTCCAGCAGGTAAACAAATCTGTCACCATGAAAGACAACTACAAAAATCACAGAGAGACAAAATTGCCTATTTTCATAGTAGTTTTGTGTGGTAGTTCTTCATCTTCTTTGAACTTACATTTAGAAAATGTAATTGCACAAATGATTTCTATATTTTTTAATTATAACCAAGTTACGGTTTTCATTCCAAATTGAAAAAAAAATCGAATAAGGAAACTTGTTGGGTATGCGTGAATGGTCCCTCACTTTTCTGAATGCTTTCTTGTTATACTGAAATGAGAACAGATGTCTGAGAATGCCCAAGCAGGCATCAACATGCCCTTTGGGAATATGGTTACTGGGCTATTATTTCATGCCCCGTTTCACTATGTTCTTATGCCAAACGACAAGTTCACATTTGTAAGCAAACTATTTTCATTTACCTTTTCAAGCACACTACACATTTTGGGAGGGAAAAAAACCTTCTTTAGGTTCTAGTTCCCTTATTGTTGTTAACTCTGGCCTAGCAATAATAATTAATCTTTTTAGCAGTAGCAAGACTAATAAAAATTTACAGCAACACTGACTATCAATACTGTTAAACATCTTTAAACGTTACAGCCAGCACCACTAGCTCATATGGTACAGCAACAGTTAAGTCTGTCATAGGTAGGCGGCCCAAGTAACCATTTAGCTGGTTGAGTTTATTGCATGTGCCGTTAAATGTTGCCAATCTATAGATCAAAAGAACTCAGTGCTTTAACGTCCAATGTCTGACTTTATAATTACAAATCCATTATAATTATTAAACATAAAGTGTAATATCATTTCTCTCTTTCTGTACAAAGTGAATTCTAGTTTGAGATCCTTGGTTGGAACATGGGAATACTTTGAGAAGCACGGCACAATGAATTTTAAATCTAACATTTCTTCACTGGTGTTTAGGTGCTATTTCATTTTCTCCGCTGAGGCACATTCTGTGTTGAATCTGCATGTTGCACTTGTGTTTTCTTTGGGTATTCTACTTTCCTTATGCAGATCAATTCATGCTACTCAGCTTAGTGGAGGCTTGGAATGTATTTGCATGTCAGTGCTTTTGAGCATGCCTTGTGATAACCTGCATTGCTTACTACATTGCTCTTAGGATTGTCTCCGACTGCACACAACACAATACTAGTAAAGGCAAGAATATAAAATGCATGGGTTGGAATATTATTGCCACATATAAAACAGTCTCAGGGGAGCTACATCAAAGTGCAGGCTCTTTTCATCCTTATAGTGCCCAAAAATGATGTTTGAGCAAATAAAAGGAGTTTTTTTAGCACACAGTCGTCCATGTTCTGATCAGCAGACAGATAACTGTTGTGGCACCCGGACGGGGACACCCAGGAGGACAGGAGGAGGGCTCATTCCTCCTCCAGAACGTGAGGGGGCATCTGCCCTGGTTGTATAGGGGGCCAGAAGGGGCCTAAGTTGCTTCGAAGGGTTGCATATTGTAATCTTTTTAGTTAGCCAATAAAAGGTGTCATTTTGCTTGACTTCTAACTACATTCATAATGGCTAACACGGTACAATACCCTATTCTCTTGTTGAAAGTATTTATCATCAAAATAGTGTAAGCTATTTTAAATGAATGTACAATAATATTACACTTACAACAAGAATTACACCACAGAACGTGCTATATTGTACTTTGACAACACAATGTTTCTTCTGTATATAAAAACGGTTATGCAAAGTATCCTAGTTATGCATGCATTTGTTTCCCAAGATCACCTTTTCCACAGGTCTACAATTACAAGCTACAATTGAATGTTTGTATAGAAATAAAGTCATCATCATATATGCTTCATTTTTAGAACTCCAAGATAATTTAAGTGAATGGAAGAAACAATAATATAATTAACTTGAATAAAGCCAATAAGATGAGTCAGACACAAAGAAGTTCATGCAGCCAGCATACTGACAGTCTGATTCCAAATTGTGAGTTATCATTCCCCACTGGCAACCCTTCAAGGAGTGATGCAAGGAGGATGAGAGAGGAAAAAGCTAGTCTGTCAACAGCATGGCAACTCCTAATGAAAAGCTATGCATGAGCTGAATATCAGATGCTAAAACATACTGTATATCACATGAGGCTTTTGATATGGACAATGCTGAATCCTTCAGCCAGGTCAACAAAGATCACAAGTTTTTGACAGGACAATATTCTTTATCTATCTATTCTACTTATATTCTATTTTTTTCTTCAATCATGGATAAAGATTAAGATTAAAATGAGTTTTTACATAAACAAGAACTGTACTGAACATCAAACTGTAATTAGTTGGACAAGAAAAATGGCTTTTTTTAGAGAGGGCATTCAAATGTATAAACTAATTTATGACTACTGTATGAAAGATGAGCATAGAGAACAGTGTGGCCTAGAAGTTGCTGAGTTAGACTGTAAATGACATTGGTTGTACAGAAGTCACTTAACCCAGATGTACTTACTGTGAAAGGCGCTATATAGTGCCCGACCCGGCACAGACTGACGCAGAGGCACATACTTAAATAAACAGACTTTTATTTTTCTTCAGCCATGGGGCACGCCTTCCCCGTGTCCCACAGACCCAACACAGTCCCAAAACACTCACAATAATTACAACAATCCTTCTGGCACCACCACTCCTCTTCAGGCTTAGTCCTCCTCCTCCCGACTCTGGCTCTAGAGTGGTGGTGGCTGGCCCTCTTTATAACCCACCCGGAAGCACTCCAGGCGCTTGACCAGCTGGTCCTAATTGAACTTCTGGGTGGGGCTGTAGAATCGTCCAGCCTGGCTGTTGGAAGGAGACAGCCCCCCCTAGTGGCCACCCCGGGCCCCAACCAAGCTGTGGAGGACTCCATCTCCCATGGAGCCCTGCGGGAGGTTGGGGAATCAGCGTCGGCCAGGGAGGCTGCCGCCAAGCGCCCCGGGGGAGGTATTGAGCTGTCCATGGCTGCTCCCCTGGAACATACACAGCAGGGGCTTCCCAGCCGGGCATGGAACCAGGCCATTCGTCACATTACATTTTATAAGCAAAGAAAATATATTTGAACCACACTTTTAATGTCATAAATACATAAAAAGAAGTTTAATATATTGTCACACATGTGCGCTTGACAGACAACTTAAAGGCTTGTCTAATTGTAATTTCACCCCGAGTGGAGGGTTGACACTGCTGCCTAATGCTTCTCCTCCTTTCTCTCTTACAGATCAATCAACCGACAGTCCTAATGATGTCACTTGCAGGTCACAGTTCCTTGGCCCCAACTCTTCTGGTCTGGCTTCTTCTTAAAGGATGCCACTGCCATTTTGAGCCAGTTGTGATTTGACAACTATTTGAAAAAGACCTTATTATTATTACGAACTGTTTTTGCCATTTTTTTTATTTATCAGTTATACGGGTTTTGCCTTCGAGGTGCCCCAACTCTCTTTATCTAGTCTTGTCTCCTGTTTTACAGTCTATTTAAAATACAAATGGGATCAGTAAGCACTGGCAGCTCACACAAAGTACACAAAAACAGAAATCTAACAAACAACTGATTTTCTTTATTGCCTCATGTAGTGGCAAATACACTTTCCTACTTTAAGGCACTCAAAAAACGCTCATTGTGCCTCTTATTGTCTCACTTCAGTTTTCTCACCAAGCCTCTGGCAGTGAGCCGTCACCAATCCTACTTGAGTCATTTAGAGCCAATCCCAGAATAACAGACTTGAGTATCCCCAATAAAATCCTAGTGCTGCCACAAGCCCTGGACTCACATAAAGTAATTCTGGGCTACAACTCCACTGATGGCGCCTTTGTTGCTATTTGCTGTCCAGTATAATGCTTGTCATATTCCATTTGATTCCAGTCTCCTAGCCAATTGGCTCAATACAAATTAATGAATATACTTTTTTACTGAAATGTTTTTTTTCCTGCAGAAGGTATTGGGTGAGTTTTATGTGCTGGTCTCTTCAATGTCAAAGCATAATTAAAAAGTCTATACAATTAAAGACTTTATATAAGCAAGAAAATATCAGATTTTCACTGCCTAGGGCCTAGTCAAGGGCACATTTTACAAATACATTTGAATTCAAGTAGCCCAAAAAACATGTGAAAATCTAATGGAAAAGGTAAAAAAAAAAATCTAGAAATTGATGAGCCTTTGTCATAAATAGCATACAACTAATTTTATAAAATTAAAATTTGGTAATTACAATAGCCATAAATCTGAGTGCACAGTCAACTATCAGTTTTGCGCACCTGGATACTGTCATTTTTCCCAAATCTTTGCAAAACAGCTGAAGCTCTGTCGGATTGCGTGAAAATCATGAATGGACAGCCATTTCCAAGTCCTGCCACAACTTCTCAATTGGTATGACATCTGCGCCCATATTTATCAAGCTTCTCAGTATAGGAAAACGACCCTAACTAGCTCAAACATCTCAGCGTGACTCATACTTGTCATACCCTTAGGAGAAGGACTAATAAGATTTTATCCATTTTCCTAAATTAGCAAACAAATCCTAACTTCAACAGGATTTAAAAGAGGTAGTGAGCTCCCTTAGCTCGCTAGGAGTTGCCAAAAGATGGGGTTCAGACAGAGATCGTTCCACACATTCCAGGAATGTTGGGATGTTTTGGAAACGCCGGACAACAATGAACTTGTAAAAAGATACTGATCCGACAGAGCTGGAATAATATTTGTAACAAATGTTGTACAACACATGATCACTCCATCTACACAGAGAAGTAATAAGCTGTCAGCCGAAATAAAAGTGTTGGTAATGTAACATTTTTTGGCCACAGGGAACATGCTGCTTTGCAATAGCAATAATTTGAGTATGTCACAACCAACCATTTCCCAAACGTTAAACCAAACTTTGAATGCCCTTACAATGTGTGAGGCAATATACGGATGTACTCATTTCCCCACTACTCCACATGGGGTAAAGTTAAATAATTCTGCATTCATGCAAGTCACTGGTTGTTGGTATGATCAAGGATGCAAACTGTTTTGTAATTGCCAGCATATTACCCTGAAGATAACCAGGGCAGGATGGCTGATTGACAGTGAAATCTCACAAAAGGTATGGCGAGCTTTGCATTCCACAACCCCTGTAATATTCGCATTAGACAATAAAAGCCCAGGAAGGTTCAAGAAGGCAGGCAGAGACTCTCAGGGCAGTGGATAAATAGGGCCTTGCAGAAGATAAGGGAATTTCATGGAGAGAGTCATAGCATGCGACTCTGGAAGTTAATCGGGAATACTGAACACGACTTCAGAAACAGTGCAAGAATAGCCACTGCTAGTTACAGTAACTGTTATTTTAAGAGGCATTTCCTGTGGCCTAAACAATGGGAAGGTTACCCTTTTAAAAATATGGATGTTAATCATTTATTGTTAAATAATCAGGTTAGCCTTTATCAGGCTTAACTCTCATTGAGTGTGTGTGTCAGTCTTTCCATCTCAGTGCTTGCTACAGTATTATCTTTGATGTTGTTGCAAAGCGGACTGGTTCAATGCAGGACTCTAGTATAATTCACGAGAGTGGCATAAATCTTTTATTTCAACATATTCACGTCTCTTGAATATTATTATGATTATCTTTATTGTGAAGCCTTAGCTTGAGTATCAGAAAACTACAAATGATTTGCAAGGAAACTACAAAACTTCTTTATGACTGCCATTTTGTGACCCAGCACACCATAAATTTATGATGTTATTCATCGTCAAACATGAGGTCCTACTCACTTACAGGAAGTGGGTTTAGGACAATTCATAACCACTTCCCACGGCCTATTCTAGTGGTAGGACAAATTCTTACTCTAGTCAGACTTTTAATCCCATTCAAACAAGTCATTCTAAGATACTTGATGAATAGAGGCACTGGACTTTGACTCTCCAAGATGTTATTATTGTCACTTTTAAGCTTTTCTTGCGTAGCTTTGACTTTATGCTTGGTGTCATTGTCCTGCTGGAAAACAAATCTTCTCCCAAAATGAAGGTTTCTTGCAGGCTACACAAGTTTTCCTCCATGATTCCCCTGTATTTTGCTGCATTCATTTGACCCTCTACCCTCAAAAGGCCTCCAGGGCCTGCTGGAGATAGGTATCCCCTCATTAAAATGCTGCAGCCACGATGCTTCACAGAGGGGATGTTGTGTTGTTGAGAATGTGCAGTGTTTGACATTGTATTTAGTCTGATGGCCAAAAGGCGGAGTGGTGGCTCTGAGGCTAGGGATCTGCACTAGTAATCGGAAGGTTGCCGGTTCGAATCCCATAAATGCCAATAGGGACTCTGCTCTGTTGGGCCCTTCAGCAAGGCCCTTAACCTACAATTGCTGAGCGCTTTGAGTAGTGAGAAAAGCACTATATAAATGCAAAGAATTATTATTATTAAAGATTAATTTTGGTCTCATCAGACCATAGACCTTTCTTCCAAATGGCTTCCAAATCTCCCATGCACCTTATTGTGCATTTTCATAACAGTGGTTTTCTCTTTGATACTCTCCCATTAAGCTGCGACCACCGAAACACCCAGGCAATGGTTGTTTCTTATTGATAGATAGAACTTTATTTGTCCCAATGGGGAAATTTGGCTTGTTACAAAAGCACATTAAAGAAATAAACAGAAAGATAGATAAATACATGCATACACACTGGTCTAAACACACACCAGGATGACTAAAAAGGAAGAAAAAATTAAAAAGAACAGCTTCTGATTTGGCACTTACAGTCATGATCAGGCAAAACCACTGCATATTGAACTAAGACCTCAAGACACCATAAAGCCTGTTCTGTTTTCTTTCGTGGAAGGAACCAGGAGTGCTTCAGCCCAGACACAGCACATATGACTTCTGGTGATCAGCCAGTCCAGCAAGTCTGGGTGACTGTTTTCATGTTTCTGTTTTTTTAAATATGTGTTTACAAGAAAATCTGAGCCTACTGAATCTGAAACAGATATTCAATGCTTTACATGTTTTTAAAAAAAGAACAAAAGTTAGGTCCTGCAAACTAAAATAAGGATTTTTGATTTATATGGCAGCTAAAAAAACAGTTTGCAATTGCCAGATGTTGTTTAAATATTTCATAATATAACAACTGTAAAAATACTTTATTGGAAAAAAAACCTTTCAACAAACACACCACACAAGCCACAATACAATAGTCATAAATGTATAAATAACACAGGTGTACAAAAAAAATTGTTTTGATCATTTCATGATGTGATATATATATATGTATATTATTATGTTTGGATACTGAATTTAAAAATAAAACCATTGTATCCCCGTGACATAACATTTTTTCGCAAAAAAAACAATTTTTAGCTGTCAATTATAGTTTGTTTTGTACTATAATTAATTAAATATTCAATATTTTATTTTAATGATAATTTGTTTGAATTTAATATTTTCTAAATGTTTAAAGGCTTTGAAAATCAGCTTGAAAAAATTAACTACAATGAGCACTGTTGGTTCATACTGTATGTGGGGATCTGAAAGTTCTGTTTATTTTTCTGGGTCAGAAGACAGGGCATACCAAATTCCCAAGCTTTCTTGTGAGTGGGACAGCAGAGCAAGAATTGACATTGGATTTAGAAGGAATGGTCATCTAGAAAAAAAAAAAAACATCAGCTTGGCACCAAAACCATCATTAGACCAAACTGATCAAGATAAAGTGCTGCTAACCATTGCTTCATGTGATTCAATTAAGTGGTTTGTCAAAGGCCTATCAAAAGATGAAGCCATTGTTTATGGGATTTGTGCCCAAAGTTTTCAGTTTAGTCTGAGGCTAAAGTAAAAAGAGGGCCATTTTTGCCACACCCTGATTTTAGAAAACTGATTCCTGATGTAGAATTTGATAGGATGATGAACAACACTGGAATGACAGGCTTCAGTATCATTCAAAGCAGTAAGTTCTTTAGTTAACTATAATGTCCGGGGTCTGATTTTATGATCGATTTTTCAGGGTTTAAGACCCGACTTATACATGAGTATATACGTAAGGATTGGGAATAGCTGGAAGTCTAACACTGATGAATTAAACAAAAAAAAAATTAAAATAAAAATAAAAATACTTTGAAACATTTTTTTTAAATCTGTCAGTCATACAAGATCAAAGTATTGAACCCTCAGATCCAAAAAAGCACTGTTGGCCCTACTCTGGCCATGTAATAATAATAAAATAATAATAATACATTTTATTTCTATAGAGCGCCTTCCCATGCTCAAGGCCACTTACAGAATATAATAAAGAACGGGCAGCGTATACAGTATATAGCATTGTACAAACCAGATAAATAAATAAAGAAGATTAAGGACAGTGGAATTCTGAAAAAAAAAGAAACAGACAACATAATTGATGGTCTCGCACACACATACAGGTTACATGAGCATCTTGACAGAGAAGGTAAACTGAGAGAAGGGGTAATAAAGTCAAGTAGAGTTAAAAGACAAACTGAACAGATGAGTTTTGAGTTGTTTTTTAAAAGAATTCATGGAGTCAGCTGACCTGATTAATTTCGGTAGGTCATTCCAGAGTCTGGGCGCTATACAGCTGAAGGCCCTGTCACCCATGGAGTGTAGATTAGTGTGGGGTACAACAAGATTGCCAGAATAAGACGACCTTAGTGGGCGGGCAGGCACATAGTGATGGAGAATGTCACTGATGTAGTTTGGCACGAGGTTATTTAAGGCTTTGTAAGTTATTAGTAATTATTAGTAATGGTAGATCTATACTTTGTCCCTTGCAAAGAAATGATAATCAAAAGAAACAAGCTCTCTTGTGTCCCTTTTTAAAATCCCAATTGTGAGAAACTGCCTTCATCCTCCACATAATTTTAATAACCAAAAAAAAAAATGACTTCAGAATTTCCAGCCAACCAGACTTCCATCCACTCATGTGGATCTGTCACTATTAAGCTTTATAATCACTGCAGCAATCTTCACTACAAAAATTAAAACAACCCTGATCAATGCTTCTGGCTCTATGCTGGGTTCAGATGTTTCCTCAAAGTGCTTCATTCACATCCCAATGAAGTGCACAGCTGAGGTCAACATTTCTTGCTGAGAACACCCTGCACAAAGTTCCCACCAGCACTTTTCTGAGTTTGTCAAAATGTCCACTAGAAACTCTTCAAGACAATCTGAAGCGAATGGGTTTATAAATAAACTGATTGAATTCAAAGTACCTTTAAAGCACTGTTCTACTGTTGCAAAAAAATGAAAATACTTAAAAACACCTTAACGTCCCTAAAACGCACTTTTTCACATAATACTACCATTCTTGATTCGAAATTATATAGCTAGCTAAAGGTTTATAACATGGTCTATCAAGACTGCATTCCACAAGTCTTGAAATGTCTTTTAAAGGTGAATTTTGCAGATTAAATGTAAACGTCTTTTGGGTCATCCATGTAATCTTCTGTTCTCTGGCTCAAAGTTAGCGGACTGCCTGCATTCTCACTCCCTACAGGCTAAATCCACTTCAAAGGCGCGGTGGGCGGAGCTTATTCCGATACCAATGGGCGCAAGATTGTCACTCGGACTCTATTATTCGTTTCCATCATTAAACATTGCGAGATACAAATATTGCCGTCATGTAAAGAAAACAAACAACTACAATGACTGATAGTTTACATTTTCAATCGCAAAACGTGATGCCTTAGGAATTTTCATTCTAAAAGATCTACTGCAAAATAAATTTGAGCGCTATCTTTTAGGATCCAAGACGTATTCCCATCAAATTCCTTGAGCACCTCTTCCAGACTGACAGAGTTTTATGAAACTCCGTTCTTGAGACACATGCGTCCGCCGCTCAGACGTCAGTGGTAATCAGCTACACTTGCAGGTCCTTGCAGCTACATCATAATCAAATTACGTATAAACTTCTGAAATGACAGATTCCAGCACTTCGTACAAACAGGCATTTTGGAATTTAATGTCGTTATAATAGATCATGCTCGTATGATGATTTAGAAATCTATATATTTCTAAAACAATTAAAGCTGCCAGTTTTATGATATAGAGCAGAGGACACAATTATCTGACAACTACAGGCCACTGATATTAAAACAATACAATGAAAGAGAAAGAAGGCAGAGACATTATACGTAATACAGTACTACAATTGTCCGTTTCAAATACTACAAACAGAGTCTACACCACTATGACCAACGCGCGTGAAGCGTGTTACTATTGGAAATCACTCACCGGTTTCTTCGGGCTCTTTCCGCTCCCTGTATGACGTAAAGCAGCCGCCAAGCATCTTGGTAATTGTAGTCATTACTGCAAAAACTGATATGTCGGCATCTCACGGGCTGAAGTCCACACATACAGATGGACAGATTTTTTTGAACATTCATTTTAACAAGCACAGAGCAAATTTATTTATTTATTTTGTGTACACTGCAAACTCCTGTTTAACTCATATATACTGTCGTTTTAAATTTGTTACAAAAAAATATTGTTTTATGATATTATTTTAGTTAAAAAAAATGTTAATTCAGTCATTTTCCTTTTCCTTAAATATACACATTGTAGCGTCAATGGGCACCGTAGTGGTGGGAAAAAGGGTAATGATTACCCATTGCCCAGTGGGGGGAGTGGGGGGGTTTTGGGGAGCCCTATAAGCCTGGAATGAAAATTTTGTTTTTGAGCAGAAGGGGGCCCCACAGATGCAGCTTATGTATAGGGCCCAGAGTTCTGTGCTGCACCCAGGTAGCATCATAAAGTGCTTGGCAGTGCCGAACCAACATCACAATTTTATAGGTTGCTGGTAATTAGAACAATGCTTGCTTTAGCTGTATTAGCAGGATTCACACAGCTATGGCTTCCCTGCAGCTGGTACTGAAGCCGCTCATTTTAATGATGGAATGCCAACCCATTCAGTTGGTGTTGATGATTCCCAGGCTGCTGCAGCTTCTCAGCACATTTACATAGCCCTCCCTTCAAACTCAGCTGTCCCCAAATTACCATTTCCAACTTCTTTTAATGGTGCACAAACTCTTTGAAACAGTAGGATTTTTCTCTACTACAGTGCTTGTATGGCCAGTGACAAGGGTACATCAGCAGTGTGAACTCTAGCTTTTTTGCTGTCCTAGTTAATATTAATTGACCTGTTAACTCAAGCTTTGTTCACAAAATAAGATCCCACTTTGCCACCACAGACCAACAGAACTCTCCAAAAATGCCGGCAATGCACAAATCTACTCATCAATGTTTCTTTTGACTTTGTTTTGTGAATGTGGTAGTAAAGTAGTTGAACTTTATGAGTAGTGGCTTTGAGGCTAGGGATTTGTGCCAGCGCTCGTAAGGTTGCCGGTCCAAATCCCATAAACACCAGACTCCACTACATTGGGAACCTGAGCAAGGCCCTTAACCTGCAATTGCTCCGTCCTGGGTATGACGTTAATCTGCATCTAGCCCTGCAAGCACGTCCTCCAACTTGCAGGAAAACTTGGAGGTTGATGGCAGGATTGGCACTCCAACCACCGTAAAAAACCTCACACTGTTCGGTGTGATGCTGAGGTGTCAACGGCTGCACAGCTACATTTGGATCTCAATCTGGGTGGTTAGCCGTGTGGTGGGTGCGGCAACACGCTGTAATCAGCGCATGCTCCCAACCTCTACATACAGTAGTTACAAGTATATGGTTTCGAGGTGGATTCTGGTCTTGGTAGAGCTCCTTGGTGAGATTTGTGAACCATAATGGGGTTTTGTGTGTTTGTCTAGCTAGCGCATCACCATGAAGCAAACTGTCAAATGCAATATAGCCCCCGATGCTCACTTTACTTTTGCATTATTGCAAGCTGTAATAATGTCATTTATAAACATCGTTATTTATATATACTGTACACTCCCTTTAGTTATAAAAATGTCATACAAAATAAGCTGGTAAAGAAACTGATCCAGCAGACCCCCGGGACCCTGTATTAGGGTTATAGCGGGATGGACAATTACTGACTGACTGAATGTTTATTTTTAAACGAAAAGTGCGAAACACACAAAACGTCGTCACGTTTTTATTTTTATTCTGGCGTGGTCAAATTTTAGACTGACTGCTGTTTTCCAATTACTTAAGAACGATATACATGTATTCTTCCAAGGACAGCTGAGCTATAATCCTCCAAGGAATCCATTACTGCGGTCACTGCGGCTTCTCAGCCGAGCTCTCCCAAATCTTTGTTTCCGTATGCGTGCTTGCGTCACTTGGACGTTCAGTGACGTCAGACGGCACGTTTACACTTTGCAGCGAGGAATCAAGATGTCGTTGACGAGGTAATGTTTTTCGGATTCTTAGAAAAATAAAACCCAGTTGTTTTATTCATTCAAATATTTTAGTGATTATTTTCTAATAGAAGATTTTCCAACCAAATAACATGCTCGTGCCTGTTGATAAGCAAATGTTACTTGGGCTAAAGCCCAGTTTTCAGGCTTAGGCCTTGTAAATAAGCCATATTCGTATGTTTGTTTTTAGGTTTGCTTTTGTAATGCTACACGTCTTTATGTTTTATAAGTACAAAAAAAATATGCGTTTGCTTTGATTTGATTGTAGTGGTAACGTTGTTTATCTACTGCATGCTTGTTTCACTGTATCTTAATAAAGCAGGAGACGTTCGTGCCATTTAGAATTAAATTTGATGTTCGGCTATATAGTCTAATTCGTTTAACTTATGCAGCATTTTCAGTGTTAGTGTCCGTGGCGATCTGCAGTGCTGGGTGAAAAGATTTTGAATGATTTTGTAAACGCTTGAATCTTTTATCGTAAGGCGGTAGTAAGTTTCTCATTAGTAAATCAGGTTAGCATGTTTAATATTAAGCATTTGATACGCTTAGTATACTTTTTGCAATGAATACCTTTATTCAAATACCGTACTGTATATACAAAGTCTAGAGTTTTATAATCATTGTATATGTGATCAGTGACGTTTCTTAACTCATTCCGTTTTAGCTTTTTACCCGCTCCGACTCAGCTATCCCAGGACCAACTGGAAGCTGAAGAAAGGTCGCGAGCCCAGAAGTCCAAGTCCAGTGCGCTCGTTTCGTCAAGAAGAGAACCACCACCTTATGGCTACAGGAAGGGCTGGATCCCTAGATTGCTTGAGGTATAGTGACACGTGTAAACTGTATTTGTACTGTACATTTTTGTTTTACTGCGGCTTAGTCAAACAATATAGCTTTCGTTAAATAGCCGCTTTGGTAATTTTATTAAGTCAGATTTTTGCATTTATTCCACTGGACAAATGTTACCCAATACTAGCCTTCAGTCACCCATATCACATCTTGTAAGATGTTTTAAGTTCCCTTTGTCCACTTTGGAAATGTATGATTAAGTTGCTATAACGGTCCAATTATAGTTCAGTAAAGTTCATCGCTCTTGTAGATGTATGATTTGCTAAACTGGAGTTTACACATACATTTTTACGTTATAAATTAAATTGTGTTGACTTGATTGTATGGAATGTTATATGCTTTTAATAAATTCAATAAAAGATTAAAAAAGTGCTGATAATTTTTAATATGTTTGATCTTGCATTATTAAAGGACTTTGGAGATGGAGGTGCTTTCCCAGAAATCCATGTTGCTCAGTATCCATTGGAAATGGGTAGGAAAAAGAAGACCTCCAATGCATTGGCAGTTCAAGTTGATGCAGAAGGCAAGATAAAATATGATGCAATTGCACGACAAGGACAAGGAAAAGAGAAGGTTATAAATATATAAATATTTAAAAGTTTAATTAGATGGTGGTTGTTTGTTTTATTACCTTTCTTTTTGTTTTTTAGGTTATATATAGCAAATTTTCAGATTTGATTCCCAAAGAAGTCCTGAATGAAGATGATCCAGACCTACAGAGACCAGATGATGAAGCCATCAGAGAGGTATTTTCAATAACTTTTCAAGCATGTTAAATAATTTAAGCACTAGACCAATATATTCTCATAATCAGTACGGTTGGAAAACTCGTGTTTTTATTTTTTTCCTCTACTGTGAGGGAGCTCATAGCTTTATCATTTATGTACAGAACACTGCAGCATATGTATTTGTATAGGAGTTTATATATTTGTGTATTAAATTTTTAGAGACATTCTTTTTATACGTTCTTAAAATTCTGCCAGTTACGTCAGTTAGATAAGTCTTCTCAACAAATACCAGAAAAAAAGTAAAACTAATTTTTGCTGATTCTTGAGGAAATAAATTTTAGTATCCAGTCTGTTTACTGGCCAGCCTCTCATTGGGTATTTTGCAGTGTACTACAGTGTCTGATGAATCATTTGATGGTCTATTGCTGGATAAAAAATATATATATTTAAATATTATATAATTATATATTTTCGCAACCTTTGCACATTCCAAGTTCTTTTCTAATACATTTAATAGGCTACCAGAAAAGGTGCAAAATCAGTTGTGACTCATCTGCCTGCATTTCTTGAGGTTGCTAAAGTTATTTAAAGCAAGCAGATGCAAATCAAAGAGAAAGCCCATGCTGACTTTCAGTCAAATAACTTAGTAGATAATTGGGAATACTTTTTCTTTCATAGTTATCTTTACAGATGGCAAGGTAGCACAGGTTTTAGTGGTGCTACTTTATGGGGTTTGAATCCTGCATTGGTTGTGGGCTCTGGATTCCACAGTTTTTCCTCCCCGCATTGTCTTATATTCCACACCAGGCGCTCTGGTGTTCCTCCCACATCTTGAAAGACATGCAGCATAGAGTGACAGATTCCAGTTCAGTGTGAGTGCAGAAGTGTATGTGCGTGAGAGAGAAAGTGAACCACAATGTACTGGTGCTCTGTCCAAGACCATTTCCTACATTGTTTAGTCCTTCTGGATAGGCTCAACCCTCTGTGATTCTAATTTGGTTTAAGCAGGTTTGACAGTCTTGCTTGTTTGCCTTGTTCATTCTAACTAAAATTAAGTTATTCTAAGTTTGAATGTCTTTTCCATTTGATACCAAGAGGTGATTGTGTTTTCTTGAAGTCTTTCAGTAACTACAGTAAAAATGAATTTAATTTGATCTGCCACAATTGGCCATGTTTATTTAAGAACAAACATGGTTTTACTTTTTTATAAAAGTAGTTTTTGCTAAAATTAGCATTTGTTATCACTGTTTTTAAATATTCCAGTAATTTAGACAGTTTGTAAAAAGGTTCAAGTTATTTTTGATATATCCAGCAGTTTGTGATGTTTCATTAGATAGCTTTCTAATCCTCTGCTTTTCCTAGTGCTCTCTTCTACTAGCTAGAAATAATGAGACTTTGAAATGCCTTGTGTCTAAGCAAATGGTATATTCTCCTTTATAGAAAGAAGAATACAGAAAATAAAGATGGGAGTTCGTGGATTAAGCAAATGTATTGATAAGGTTCAGGTTAAAGTGCATGCCAATTTTCAGTGTTGTGAAATTGATTTCTGAACACCATTATAGTTTTTGCAATGGGTGATTATTAGTAACTGTTAGTTAACCTGTTTAAATTTCAAAACATTTCACTTGAAAATGTCATACATTCAGTATCTGTCTGAACATTCTTTTTTCCCCTAGGAAAACTAATACTTTAAATACACTTGGAATATTGGTTCAGTGTATATTGTCAATTGGCTATTCTTTCTGTCAACAAAACAAAACCATTGTCGGTCTAAAAAATCCATTCATTATATTTCTGAATTTACTTTTTACACTTCAGGGTCACTGATACTATGAAACAATTTTAATATGTTGCCAAATGTGTTAGTGTACTTTTTTTTAAACATTAACAACAATGGCAGTCCTAAGTATACATTCTGTCAAATTAATTAACTTAATGAAAGTGATAAAATATTATTTTTATGTAGTTAACAGAAAAGACCAGGAGTTCCCTTGAAAAACTGGCTTCTCAGAAGATAGCAGCTGCAATGCCTGTTCGAGCAGCAGATAAGCAGGCCCCCTGCTCAGTATATACGGTAAGAAATGTTTTAAATGAAAGTGATATTAGGGGCTATTTATTTTTTTAATTGAAAACAACGTAAAATTTGATAACAAAAATTATTGGGTGAAAGTGAAATTTTGACTTTTTTCCATGTTCGTTTCAGTTGCCAAAAAAAAAAACACTGGTCAAAGTGAAAGCTGCATTACACATTTATAGAAGATGAAATTGTATTTAAGAAAGGCCATGTGAGGCTTTAACACATAAGCATGAATCAAATCTGTTATGTTGATTTATAAATAATTCCATCCCATCCATCCATTTTCCAACCCGCTGAATCCGAACACAGGGTCACGGGGGTCTGCTGGAGCCAATCCCAGCCACCACATTTAGCAATACAGGGTCTTTGAGAGTACACCTTCTGAAGTAATTACACTACATCCAGTGTAGTTTTGCCTTAATTTTATTGTATGTTACTTTTTAAAACAGGCCCATAACAGTTTGTGTCTGGTTCTTTTAATTACTCATTTGTTTAAAAGTTTTGCTTGGATCAACCATGTATGCACATTCAGTATACAATTAAAATGAAGCACATACAAAGTATGAAAGGCAGCAGCTTTAAGAGGTTGTGCTCAAAAACACAAGAATGGCAGTATTAAACAGTAGAGGAATATGTAAAAATGCAGAATGATTCAATAATGGCTTAACAGTGTACTGGAATTAGACAAATAATAGGCTGAAGTTGTTTAGGTATATAATGCCAAGGACATGGGTCTGTTGCTGTTCTTACATGAAATAAGTTGTTCAGTGTGCTGCTGAAAGGACTATATAGAGATTTTTCTTCACTTTAACCAATATATTGCATATTATAGGCACGTAATTAAATGAAATGCAGTACATTAATTGCCTTTTGGAACGCATGTGTTTCACAGATGTGGATTTCATTAAAGTGATTAATAAAGCAGTCAGGTGGACAAATTAACATTAACAAACAGTCAATACCTAGACCTGGAAGAAATCGGGAAATGAGTGGGCTTCCAAAATGCAGTTTATATAGCTGAAAAACACACCTAGGGTCACCAAGAAATGTTGTCCTGGTTTTGTGAAGAAATAGTAGTTGAACAAATGCAGAGCTTCTTCTATTCTTCAGCATTAATTTGTTTTAAACAAAACCAAATGAGAATTTATGTTATGAACCCTTCAAGATGCCCGATCTATTTCCCATTTTAACATAATTTGCTAATGTTGCTAATCCAAAAAATACATGGAATATCCCAGTGAGCAAACAAGTTGAGGGATGCTGTGATGATTATTATGGTAGTTTTCTATGTTCTGTGTGTGAAATACCAGAATAGAAAATCTGCTGAAGTCATCATGACAGCCTGAAGCTTGTTAAGTAGTTCTGATTTTCTACTATAATATTTACATATAAAATCTTTAAACCTTATTTTAAGCCTTTTGATTATTTTTTTTATTTTTAATAACCGTCGAATACACCAAAAAGTTTTAGGTTCTCTGTTAAGCCAGTTTTGACAACATTCTGCATCTTCATTTTGACCAAATGATTAATTGATTTTTTGTGGTTTTTTTTTATAGATATACACCATCTCAGCAAGGAGTTGCATTTAATTCTGGAGCAAAGCAAAGAGTTATCAGGATGGTTGAAATGCAGAAGGATCCTATGGAACCTCCACGATTCAAGTATGTGTTAGTAAAGTGTTTTTGGGGTTTGAGAGATTACTGTGTTCTAAATGCATTTGTCAATTTAATGACATGTTCAGTATTTTAAAGTTATTTTGTATAATTGAAGCACACATTAAATTGCCCTGGACACTTGTGTTAAGTGATGTATTGTTTAGAAACAATAAAAAAACGAAAGCCATACTTATCAAATCTTGTCTTCAAAACCAAGAATATCCCATAGTATTGATTTTATTTCTTCAGGTTGCACATATAACACAAATGTACATGTATCGTTTTTAAAAAAAATTCATTTATATTTTTGGAATTATCTTTTTTAATAAAAGTCTAACTATCCTTCTAACTTTATCGCCATCTTCGTATGTAGCTCCTTTCACCACAGGTATAAGATACAGTTAGTAAAAAAGATACGATGTCCACAACCAAATCATAACAATTGCTTATTACAACTGAGAGATGGTACACTCACCAATACAGATGGACTTCAGCCACATATTATTACAATTCCTCAAGCCTTTATCTGCGACAACTTAGTTACAGAGAGATTTGGAACAGCAATCTCATTAGACCAAATGCCCCTTTTAACACAACGCACTATATTAGGTCCAAAAAATATTAATATGCAAAACATAAATACCCAAGTCATTCCATTACTTCCTGGAGAGACACAACTCTTTCTAAGCTCTGACAAACTTGACTCTGATCACAACAATAACCATCTTCATTGACCTTACAAGTTCTGAGCTGGAATTACCTTTTACACTTAAACGGCGTGTACAAATAAATTTTCAAATAAGCCTTTACACTGTGCCACACACTTTATTGTTTGCTTTCTATTTGCATCATCTACACCGTCACACTATTCTATATCTCATTCATACATCGCGCTCTTTGTCATTCCCAACACCAGGGGTTGGCGAGCGAAGCGAGCAGGGGGCGGAGCCCCCTAGTTTCTTATAAACTGTTTTGTGAGTGGTGCAGCTGCAATCATACTTTAGTAAACATTTGAGCATATAGACTTTACTTTTTCTTTTCTAATGATTTAGGCAGATAAGCTCAAATCATATACCATCAATATGTCCTGTAAAAATTAGAAAACTGTTTAGTCTTGTTGCTGTGTCTTGTGTACATGAGCCAAAATATTCAGATGAGAAGGTGCCACAGATCAATAATGAGTAAAGACAGAGACCGGTGAAGGAATGTGTACAGCTTGAAGCTGTGCCCAAGTACAATTGGTGTGCAACATGTAAGTCACTGCCTACTAAGGATGAATACTTTTGCAGAATACCAGGGGGCATACTGCTAGTGCTGTTTTGTTCTTCAAGGTTAAAATTGTCTTACAGATACAGTTGAATGCTGGACTGGATTCAATAGTCACTAAGTTTTATTAACATTTCTTGAAATTGAACTGGAAGGAGTATTCAAATTTGGAAAAACATGAGGCAGCTTTCATTTAGGTTTATGTATTGAACTTGTTAGCTGCATTGGCACATTGCTCAACTCTGATGCCTCAAAGTTTCAAGTCACTGTGTGGAGTTTACTCATTTGTGGTGTTTATATGGAGGTGCTTCCCCAGGTTTTCCCGACTTATCTTCAGCACCCAACGCTATGCATTTTAAAATGTGGTTCAATAGATCTTCAATCCATGGCTTCTGTCATGCTGTTATTCACATGAAAACTGCACCCATGGCAGCCCTGCTGAATGGATAAGCAAACCTGCACATATCCTTCCCTCTGGAAATAGTTCTAAGAATCTGTGTCAAAATTAATTTCTTGCAGTTTTGTTTTGTTGTCATAAACATACTTTAAATACATTGAGAGCATGAAATTTTACTTCTTCAAAGTTAGATGTATGTGGTAAGTTTTAAGGCTTTTGTTTTATGTTTGCTCTGGAGCTCCACAGGTATAATAAGGTACTTAATAAAATGTTTTATGTTTGAGAAACATGCTAGTTTAGGATCATTTTACATCAGGAGATGTAAACATTTAATATTAGGTTCTCCTAGCAGTATTCTAATAACTGATTTTTCATTAAAATAAATTTAATGTGTTTTTATTTTTATTTTTTTTTATCATTTTAGGATTAATAAAAAAATTCCCCGTGGACCACCATCTCCACCTGCTCCAGTTATGCATTCACCAAGCAGAAAGGTGCATTCTAATTAAAATATGATGTGCTCAAGTTTGTTAAAGTTGTTTATAACAAAACTTGTTTAAATAGTTTTCAATTACCTCACATACAGAGTGATATGAAATGTAACAAAACATGATTGTATCACTAGTAGAATATGTAACTGTTTTTACGATACAAATGCACACAAATTCTCAGATTCACTTAACCTTTTAACCGCCCTGTGCCGGATATATACGGCATCGTAGTGTTATTGCTGACGCCATATTGCCGGAATTATCCGGCACATTTGCCTATGGTTATGTGAATGCCTGGCGCATAGTATAACTGACGGTTTGGCGTGGGTATTATTACTACATTGTATTTCGACAACTCTGTGGTTGTATTGGCTGGAAAATTTTTCTTTGCTGGTCACGTGATGTGATTCAGAAGTGAAAGTTGTGAATATGGCGAAACGTAAACTGACTTCAAAGTGAGGTTTTGCAGGCTATTTTGGACAATAATTCTGATCACAATTGTAGCAGTTCTGAAGAAGATTTTAGCGACAATGATGATCAGCAACGTGCGCTGCATGATACTGTGAATGACAACGCATCGGATGATGGCGATGAGTGGGTGTATCCCCAACATCTCAACTGGACTGCTGCCCGTGGTGAACTTCCATTTCTGCATCCGTTTGAGGCAACGTGTGGATTTACTGTTGATGTAAACAATTACACTGCTGAGCAGTTTTATGAGCTGTTTTTGTCACCTGACTTGATCAGACATTTTGCTCATCAAACAAATCTGTATGCAGCACAGTTTATTGAGAAAAATCCCAATTTACCTCCACATTCCCGTGTTCATGCTTGGGTAGACACTGATGAAAACGAAATGAAAAAATTCATTGGGATTTTGATGTTGATGGGAATAATCAGAAAACCAGACATTGAGATGTACTGGTCTACAGATCCTATGTATGCAACACCTATTTTTGCAGCTATCATGAAACGTAACCGATTCTCTTTGCTGCTGAAATTCTTTCATTTGAATGACAACAGCAATGAGCCAGATAAGAAAGATCCAAACCGTGACCGCTTGTTCAAGCTACAACATTTAGTGGTAAATACTGCTTGAATAAATGTAAAAAAGTAAAAAACCGAAAATTGTTCAGATTTCGCCCAGCGTGGGGAATATTTAGGGAGTTGACGGTTAAAGGGTTAATCCAGAACTGGTTGCAAAGCAAGAGCCTTGGACAAGGCACAAGTGTATTGCAGTCTTGCACACATTCTCACACTTGCTGGGCTAATTTGGAATTATAGTTTTATGTAATTATCCTAAGATCAGTTTTCAAAAATTCCTTGCTCAGTAATAGTACTTTTTCATATGTCATACTCGGACAACATTTACTTTCATCAAGACAATCCTTCCTGATATTTGTTTCTACTTTGTAGTTAATTATACTGTTATTTTTTCTTAAGTTTAACATTTGCTTATTTTTTCATGTTATTGCAGATGACTGTGAAAGAACAGCAAGAATGGAAGATTCCACCGTGCATTTCAAACTGGAAGAATGCAAAGGTATATTTTCCACATAATGTTCTCCTATCTTCACATCTGTCTTCTCCTTATGGACAAAGTGTTGATCTATGATAATTATGATAATGCATTTTTTTTTCTCCTTATCCCTCAGGGTTACACAATTCCTTTAGACAAACGTTTAGCGGCCGATGGCCGGGGTCTACAGACTGTTCACATAAATGAAAATTTTGCAAAGCTTGCCGAAGCACTATACATTGCAGACAGAAAGGTATGGAAGTTTTACCTATTCAGCTAAATATGACAATGTATAGTGTACAATTCTAGTGAAATTAACATTTTTAATGCTTTTGGACTGATAGGCTCGTGAAGCAGTAGAAATGCGTGCTCAAGTGGAAAGAAAAATTGCTCAGAAAGAAAAAGAGAAAAAAGAAGAAAAGCTCAGGGAATTGGCACAAATGGCAAGAGATAGAAGAGCGGGCATCAAAAGTCATGTGGAGAAAGGTATTTGTAATTTATCATATTTTGTCAAATAAAACAGGATAGCTATTTTCATTTTGTTTATAAGGAGAGTTTATTTATCATTGTTAAATTTTCGTAGTGGTGTTGTGACTCCGTTACACCTTGAATGTAGTTGTTCCATTTTTTAAAAAAACTACTAATTTGGGTTGTATAAATATACATCAAAAATATGTATGCATCTGTTAGAACAAGACAGCATTATAATTTAGAATCCTAGAATAAGACCTTTAACTTTATAAAAATTTGACCACTTGTACTCTGTAACCATCACTAGTGATACCCTATGCTGGTAGGTAATAGTGTAGGAACTCATGAAAATGGTGCATAAAGATGAAATGTCTTTGTCTTTGATTCTGTTTTAGCATTTATTTAATGACTAATAATAGTTTTCAAAGTTTTATGTTAAGTGCAGTAGAAAACATTTTGTCTTCTTGAAGTACCTTGAAATGGTGTTTTATTAGTACAGTGATTTTTTTTTTTTTTGGTAATTAGTGAAATAGCCAATTCACTTAATTGGCAGTACTATGGTTGAAAGCAGTGTGGTCTCTCTGTTAATCAGATAATTAAACTATGGTTAAGGAAAATGGAGTAGAGTTTTAACGTAGTAGTATGTTAACATTTTTTTACATCTGAAAACTTCAGATTATCCTGTTACAATAAATAACTTTTTATGTAATTATTTCGGAGGCAACCTTACAACCATACACTTTTTTGCCAGTTTCAGTACTCCATATTATATTGTGTGATAATTAGATTGAAAAAACATTTGGATATGCATGTATAGTGTTGTAATCGACACTGATACAGAGGATCACAGAACTTCAGTGATGCTAACCTACAACCAGTAAAGTAAATGAGCCTCACTGAAAAGGGGATAGCTATCATATTACTTTTCTTATTCATGTTATTCAAGATAATTCTTTTTATGAGGACAATAATTAGTATTGTCATTTGTAACTACATATTGAAATTTGCAGGAAATCATGATCTCTTTTGTCTGTCTTGGATGTAGTGTTTGCTCTTTTATATAGTATATTACAAATTGTTCTTGATTGAGAGATGTCACACTTTGTTTTGATGTTCAACTGAGGAAGACATGTAGCCCTTTGGTGGAGAATGCTTTTACTCAACATATCCTACATGCTGAAAGCTTAAATAGATGCAAATGCTACAGCTACATTGTTTATTTCATCTCTGTCTTGTATTATCTTTAACAATAATACATCAAACATCATATATTGAAAATTGGTAAACTCTTCATTTTTGCCTTCTGATGACCTGGCTACTAAAAATGTGAGTTGTTACTGGAAATTCATATGAATTGTTTTTTTGCCCTGTATTTGCTCATAGAAGTGTGTAACCTGCAACAGCCCACACCTAACGCATGACTTTTTTAGGATGGTATTGAAGGTCAGATGTGCCCTGGTACATTTTTGAAGTTGTGATGGCAAGTTTAATATATGCATTTAGTTCTAAATTCATTTCCCTTTTATTTGCAGAAGATGGAGAAGCTAGAGAACGTGAAGAAATTAGGCAAGAGAGACGAAAAGAAAGGCAGCATGACAGAAATCTTTCTAGAGCAGCTCCTGACAAAAGGTTTGTTTGTTTTTAATGCTACATTGAATTAATTTGTTTTTATTGTTGGTGAGCAAATATAAAAATGACAGGAAGTTTTCATTTACCAATTTTAGCTATTACTATATTTTTATAATGCTGTGAATTGAGTATACGTTTATTTAGCAATTAGTTTAAAGGGCAAACGATTAACAATAATGTGTTAAGAATAAAGTATTAGAGAAAAGATACTACTAAAGCAAAGTATTTTTCGAGGGTAGTCATCTTATTATAGATTTTTTACAATCCACTCTTGCTTTCTTAAATACATTGCTTTTTATAAAAGAAACAAGGAGAAAAAAATATCCTGATTATATTCTTAAAAGAATCCATATAAAGGCAGACTAAGCAGAGAGTTTCTCCATAATGAATTCTTTCTGCTGAAGGTAGATTTCTAAAACAATAAAGCAGCGCTATCCAGACACTTTTTTTTTTTTTTTTTTGTCCTGGGTTTGCAAGTAGACAGTTGTCCAGAGGAATATTTCTAGTACGTTGTAAAGGGAGTTTCTTGAAGGACATTGTTCATTGTTAGGTCAAATCCAAACTCATGTTTGTGGCAACTAAAAAGGCTTAAAGTGAAACAAGAAGGTTTATATAGAGTGATTTTTATAATAACTCAAAAATACCAGTTTCTAGCTGATTAACCAATTAACATTTTATAAAGACTCAGAAGCTGTAAAAATGTTTTTAGTTGTATATCAAAGGCCTAGACAGGCATTACATTTTATTTAAAAAGAAAAAATATTCTGAATAATCACTGTAAATGTTACCTGTATAAAAAAAAGAAAAAAAGCCTAATAGTCCTGCTGCAGGTTCGTACAAAAGAAAGCAATAGTTAATTTAAATTTCTTATGATCACTGCAGATTCCTTAAAAACAGTTGCTGTCTAACTCATGATTTTTTTATGTTCCATGTAGGGGTGGGCAGTATGACCAAAATTCTATATCACGGTATTTTTCTAAATTATCCCGGTTTCACGGTATTAGATGGTATTTTTTTCCCATGCATGAGTGGATGTTAAACACATTTTCCACTGCAATTACTGGCTAAGAATAACCTATTCCACTGTCAAGAGCATTGTACATTGTACAAAAAAAAACATTTTAATGTGAACACAAGTATTAATACAGGTTTGCGTTGCTCCATAAAGTGATACTTTTCAAGGGGGTGGCACTAATGAAGAGAAGGAAATCACATTGCATGACAGATGCAGTCAAAATATAGAACCTTTTTATTTAACAAATTTTGCAAAAACTTAAATTATAATTTTGACAACATATTTTCAACCATCCAAAGTGGTATTTAGACTTAGGAAAATATCCAGAAGTGCTTGTCAAAAGTTGTATTGCACTGAACATGTCTTAGAAAAGGAATAAATAAATTTTTTTTGTAAAACAACTACACTTTCTGTTAATGTTAACAATCTCTGTCCACTGACACGTTAAAGTGACTTTTTAAACAACATTACCATCATTAAACTGCATAATATTTAAACTAATAAATAATAACAAAATAAATAATTGTATTATTACTGATAGTTGCACTATTACTTTAAGGCTTCAAAAGCCCAGGTGCATTACACAGTATTCACCAAATTAAAATAAAATAAAACAAGTGCAATCTTGGTGATGACATCTTTACCAACTTAACTATCATTTAGGCAAACTGCATTAATATGGACCTTGCTTCAAGCTAAGTTATATACATAAATAATACAACTGCAACTTGCATTTATAATTGTATTTGTGGTATAGCCCTACGGAATCGTATTAGGGCCACGGTGAAGAAAAAAAAATACGGACACAGGGAAGAAAAAAAAAAACTATACGTCGAGAATAAAGTCGACATTTCCACTCTATTCTCATAGTTTACTTTATAATTAAAGTAGAATGTCGTAAACTAAACTTCATCCTAAAATCATTGTTTAATTTACTAGATTTTCTCAAACCCCGTCATAAGTTAATGTAGCACATTAAATGCTTTGTGTTGTGTTCCCCGACCCAGTTGTTAATCACTACGCTTCTTAAACTGACTTCCTCCGCACTAAGAGACAGCGATCACCATACAGAATCCATTCACTGTATGATATTCCTGCTCTCTGAAAATTTAGAATTTATATCAAGTATTTATTTATATCAAGTATTTATCTTGGCATTCTAAATGTTCAGAGAGCATGAATATCATGTGAATGGATTCTGTGCGGCGATCGCTGCCGTTGCCTCCTCTTAGTGCAGAGGAAGTCAGTTTAAGAAGCTCGGGGAACACTTAACACAAAGCATTTAATGTGCTATATAACTTATGATGGGGTTTGAGAAAATCTAGTAAATTAAATATTCATTTTATGATGAAGTTTAGTTTACGATGTTCTACTTTAATGACAAAGTACGAGAATAAAGTCAACATGTCGTCACAATATTACACAGTACCCAGGTACATTACACTGTATTGAAAACAAATAAAAGCAGTACAGCTTGGCTTGCAGTATTATCCAGTAATGTAGAAACAGTATTTACACATCTGACCTTTTAAAACTAAAGCATCTCCAGGCGACAGACGTGACACCTTTTTTTCGGCTCTCTGTCCATTTTCACCGCGCGGCATACCTATGCTACCGCCCACTATTTGGTGGTGTAGCAGTGAAAAAGAGCCCTAGTGCAACAAATCTGTGTTTAGCGGTGTAGCAGTGAAAAAGGTCCCCACTTGAACAGTTTCCCGCTGCGCCACATTCCGAACGTCGTTTAGGCAATTTAAACCGGTGTTGCAGTATAAGAAAAATCCATATCATAAAAAAAAAATTTTAAACGGTTTTCGGTATGAACCAGTATATCGCCCAGCACTAGTTCCATGTAATAAATATATCTTGTATATCTGAACCCTCTGAAAGTATTTCTTTCTCCAAATCTGCAAAAAAAAAATAATAATTTTAATGAGGTTACTTGTCTGTCACCCTACAGAAGTTTAGGTTTTAACTCTGTTTTCTGTAAACTTACTCCCGCCCAGACCCCTTCATTTATATGTGTATTTCTTTGCTACAGGATGAGACACCAGTCCATAATACCCTATTTCACCAGTTCTTTTAACTGTTGCAACCATGTTACAGTCCATTTACTTGAACAATCAACTGAAGATTCAGGGAATTTTAAAGGACTGAATTAAACACAGAAGTTTCTCTTTAAACCGTTGATATGGTTCTTTATATAACCAACCCATTTTCATCTGTTTCATATATTTCAAAGGCAGTGGCCAAGGTCTGCTTGAACTGAAACATATTGTTTCCGGTTATTGCTTTAGCAAGTTCAGTAGTTTCATTTTAACGGTTTTGCTTCAGTTCACATTCACACCTGCTTCATAAAGAGGCAGCATTTTCATTGCTTGACTGTTAATATTTTTGTAGTTCATTGTTTCCGAGTTGATAATACATTTTAATAAATGTTAGCTGTATGACTTGCTATTTATTCTTGCCAAGTGCTCAAAATGTCAGCCTTAGCATTACATAGGCATGTGTATCCTGATGGTTGCCATCTTTATGTACACTCCGCATTTTTTATTCTCTTTTCACTTATGTTATGTTTCAGATTTTACTAAAGTACAAATTTCCTAATACAGATTTACATAAAATGTGTTTACTGTCATCTGGTTCTTAAATTAGAGACTGTCTAAACTAATGACTTTCATAAATACCACCAAGAATGTATTTGAAACAGCAGGCTTTTTCTCTTAACTTCCTATATCCTACAGTATATACAGTTGCAAGCAACTGGAGTAATGTGTGGGAGCAAGGCAGGAATTGGCCCTGGATATGTTTCCAGTTTAACACCCACAAAATGTAATTTCACAACCACCATGGAAGTAAATGGCATCTATTCTGACTGCAGAGAATAACCAGGAGCGTAGAAATTAAATAGAGATACCTGCCTAAAATCTTAAAAACCTGGTGTACCATGCACATTTTAATCATAGCCTGTTGTTTGTTTGAATTTGATAAAACTAACTTATTGTCTGTATTAGAAAAGAAAATTGGACATTGTTGATTTTATTCAGTATGTACTATTGATATATATTTTTTTTTCTTTTTATGTTTTAATATTTTTATTTCAAGATTATTTGCTTACATGTGATGTATTATGGCTTATGTATTTATTTATTTATTTTAGATCAAAGTTGCAGAGGGACCAAGATAGGGATATTAGTGAACTTATTGCATTGGGACAACCCAATCCACGCGCGTCTAATGAAGTCCAGTTTGACCAGCGTCTCTTCAATTCTGCAAAGGTAAAATAAAGTAATGTTACTTTGTTACTTTTGATTTTTAACTCTTCTACCAATGTAAAATGTAACTATTTTTTTGGTAATTTTTAGGGAATGGATAGTGGTTTTGCAGGTGGCGAAGACGAGACCTACAATGTCTATGATCAGCCTTGGAGAGGTGGGCGAGATATGGCTCAGAATATCTACAGACCTTCTAAGAGTACTGACAAAGATATTTATGGAGATGATTTAGACACACTAATGCAGAATAACAGGTACAGCTATTTTTGGCTTGTAATAGTAATATGTTACGCCTGTCATGGGATGATGTCTCAGCTGGTTTGTCAGAACACTTTATTGAATTAACATTTGGATCATTTAACATTTGCTGCTGTAGTGAGGGGAGGGTAAAACCAAAAATGAATGCAAAATAAAATTGTCTTGCCAAAGTTCTTTTTAGTATGCTAAATATCTGTCCAAGAAGGCCATAGTGGTGGTATTTTCCAGTTTTTGGTATTAATGAAAATCAAAATTAATCAAAATGGTTGATTAATCTTCTATAGATATTTATTGCAGAATATTTGGCATCTTGTGGCGACCCCTAACAGGAGCAGCCGAAAGAAGAAATAGATATTTATTGTGTATTCCTGGATTTGAACTAAAATTTGGCAGTTTATATGAAAAGAAAAAAAAAAATTAAGTCCCCTGCTTAGTACTAAATGCCAAGGTGGGAACTACACTGAAGTCGCTGCTCGTCAGTTGTTGATATTGTTTACCATTTATCATGGCCTTTGCTAATTAAAATGTTTGGATGCAATAAAGTATGCATGGTTACAGAAGTAAGGCAAATAAAAAGAAAAAAGTAAACTCAAAAATATCTCTATACTGCATTTAGATCTGCATTTATTTCTTCTGTCTGCCAAAATGGCTGCTAAATAAAAAAGGAATAATTTGAACGTTAACTATAAGAGTGAATCAAGTACATCAGTTGGCTCCAGATATTACAGTGACAATTGTAGTGGTTTACTACACTAAGTTAACTTGTGTATGTAATTTTTATATGTCAAAGTCTGGTTTAGTTTCCAAATGGTCTCTGCTCATTTGTTTTTAACTCACCACAAATGTAAAGTATTAGATGTCCAAACCTTTTTGAGTACAATTAAGTAATTAAGGATTATATAATTTACATTTGTTTGCTTAGCAGATGCTTTTATCCAAAGCGACTTGCATGAAAGTAGTCCAAATAATTGAGTAAACATCAGTCTGTGTAGGTGCAAGTGTTACAGGATAAAGTTACAAAATTGATCATCACAAGTGAAGAGCTTGTAGCAAAATGCAAGCTAGTTAGTTCTACTTCTTGGCTACAAAATCTGAACTGCTAAAATTGTTTAAGACAGAAATTCACCAAAAGAGAGTCTTTAAATGCTTCTTAACACTAGAATTACCAGAGCCTACGAAAAAACTTGTAGATCCGTACCACCTTAAATCGCTTCTCACCTCTCCATCAGCATCCTTTGTCCTGTAAATGTGTGGATAAGAAGCAGCAAGCAGCCTGCTATTACATCCCCCCACTCCCGCACAGTTTTCTCAGCTCAAGTCTGTTTACCTGCGTGTCAGTTGCTTAGAGTTGTATAGAGTAAGAAGTCAAGCAAAATGACACCTTTTATAAATACTATATCATTATTTGGAACACTTGCATTTCATGTGTGTTCCGTGTCTACAACGATCTATGTAAACACATCATTAAAACAGAAACGTTTTTCATGTTTTAATAATAGACAAAATGTAGACATGAAGTGTATAATGTGTGAAGCCTGAATTCCAAATGTCAAAGAAACACTTTTACAAAAGGTACAAATATAACAGAACAAATGCGCCTTTATTCAAAAATATAACTGCAGAAAAAGAACCTGCCTTAGGGTGCGACATTGACACGCATTTGCTACGAGCGCTTTGGTGGCGCAACGGTATCCGCTGTTAAATGGTAATCAAAACTTCACGGGTTCGATCCCGGACGAGTCCGTTTTGAGAACTGAGCAGCTCGTATTCTTACTATTTTAGAATAAAAACATACATTTGATACCAGTCTGTGGCAGTCGGTGTAATTTATGATACTTGTAAAGGTTAGCTTTTGTTTTTTGTTTTTATTCAGTTTTATTCCCTCGGCCGCGTTCACGATCCCAACCCCCCATGCATTTGACACTGCTGTTTTCACATAGACGCGCTATAATAGAGGTAAACTCAAATCATGACGACGGTTCTACATCGGAGCAAGAATGCACATCGCACTTTTGCCATCGCTGTACTTTGTATATGTATATGGGAAGCTCTGCACTTTACTTGTAACTGTACGCTGTAGGAAGTAGGTAAATAAATAAAGGTAAATAACATTCGATCTGGCTCTTGCATACAAAGGACAGTGCGTGTGCCCAGAACATTAACGTTTATATGTTACTTACATAAAAGCCAGATCGAATATTATTTACCTATTTACCTTTATTTATTTACTTACTTCCTACAGCGTAAAGTCACAAGTAATATGCAGAGGGCATACTCAGAAAATACGTGCAATGCCACGAAAAGTGCCTGCTGACACTTTAGTATGCAAGCAATGGTACAAGAATGCAGTTAGACTTTTTTTGGGGGCACATACACCGTCCAGATCTAAACGCTAGCATGTAGAGTCGCTTGTGTTCTACATTGGAGCAAGAATGCACTTTTGCCATTGCTGTAATTTGTATATGTACATGGGAAGCTCTGCACTGTACTTGTGACTTTACGCTGTAGGAAGTAAGTAAATAAATAAAGGTAAATAACATTCGATCTGGCTCTTACATACAAAGTACAGCGACGGCAGCTTCCACCTGCAGCTATAGACTCTTCAGTATCACAAAATCCTAGTGCTTTAATTTTCCAAATCTTCCTTTTTTTGTCCAGACTTCAGTGTAAAATCAGTCTGTTTCAGATACCCTTTGTTGTGTTGTTTTCAAATATTGTATATGACTATTAAGACTTCATCTTATTGTGTAAGAATCCAGAATTAGAATATTGACTGGACCTTCTGGTAGACTGCATTACATTACATTCACCAATGTTCCTTTCAGCTATATGATGCATGTACTGCCTGCCTGCTGGGCACACACCTTTTTAACTTTGCCATCAAATGTTTGTTGTGACTGCCACCATTGGGTGTCAACTCTCCTCATATTAGCTAAAAAATAAAGATTGAATATTCAGATTAAAAATAAGTAAATATTCAAATATATTTGAATTTAGGTTAACGATTCTGGGTGTTTTGTGGATTTGTGGTGAGACCAGGTACAACAGCAAAAAGCAATGTAGCTGTTTGATGGCTCTTGTATTTACAGAAATGTTGACCAAAGTCCTGAGAATCTGCACCACTGTCTTGTTTTTAGTTTACTGCTGACGGCTGGGTGATCAAGTCTTAAACCTTTATGGGTGTGTAAGCACCATCCCTTACCTCCGTCACTCATTCCCATCCAACGGAGGTGTCCTGCATCTTCACAAAAAGTGTTTTCTCCTGGGCCCCACCCTGGCCTTGCATCCCATTTCTCAAAGCTGTCCATGTAGCAGCAAAACACGTTATTATACGTTTGTAGCACAGGACACCAGCTGAGTGCTCTGAATAGGACCCATGCAACATTGTCGTATGTTCTTCACGCTTCAAGAAGGACTGCAAGTTCAGAAAAAAAGTAATAATAATGGAATGAAGTGTGGTGGTAGCACATGTGGCTCATAAGAATTTAAGCTCCCCTTTGTGGACAATTTTATGCTTTGCTATACTCAATAAGATCAGGAGGAATATGGGTCGGTTAGGAAGACAGCAACAAGGGTAGAATAGCAAACAAAGTAAAAGAGAAGGACAGAGGCAGGCAGGTTGAAGTCGGACTTGTTTTATTATTTTGGAGGTGTCCAGTGGGCAGCGGTAGGATACCTTTTATATTGTGCCATTCAGAATAAAAACCCAGTCAGCGCCTGTGGCCTCACCCAGAAAAGCGGGATTGTCACAGTACAGTACACAACCGTCTTCTTTTTTTCTCCTGTACAGATACAGGAACTATATTTCAATAAAGGTAGCCTAAATATTTTTTAACTTATTCCTTATTGTTTTAGGTGGAGGCTAATTATGGAACTGGACATGTTGGCTTACATTGATGAGGTTCTTTAAAGTGGGGTTTTTAAGGTGTCTTAATTCTGATTTTTCCTTTTATTAAGACAGTTATTTTCCATTTGCTTTAATGAGAATGCCTTAACATTAAACAGTAAGGGATCTCCTGTTTAAGAGTGAATGGGACAGAGTCAGATGGAAAAGGTTACTTTTACGACACCAGAAAAGCATTTAGAAAAATTGCTCAGAGTGCATTTTTAAATCAAAGTGCAGGAGAGCAGAGGAGAGGAGAGGGGTGCTGTGCCTGAACTACGTTGTGAAGGGGCCTGGATGTAAGTTCTAATGAGGATAACAAGCTGACCAACCATAAAAGGCTGATCGTGGAAGTCGAGTGCAAAAACATTTGTAAAATACTGCAGCTTTGCATTGTGCATCTAGGATAACTCAGTGCCAAAATTGGTGTGGGTAGAACAACCAACCTGTTCTTTAAAATCGAATGTCAGTGTTACGTTTGAGTAAGACTGTTTTAAGGTAAATTTGAATTGTATTTGGATAGCAATATTAAACCTGACAGCCCTCTTGGGAATATTTCTGTGATTACTGCACCCAATTTTGAAGTGAAGTTAAAACTCCAGAAGAATGAATTCAGTTAGAGGCTGCAGTTAACGTTTTATCATTTACCTGCTTTGAGTATGTCAGCTTGTTTTTTCCAAATGTGAGTACCGGTGGTAAAATCCGTGTGAATTTCACATGTTGCTTTTTCTATTACACTTGAAACAGGGACACACAAGATGCATATTATAGCAGATTTCACTCCAAAAATGCTAGCAATATGTTTACCATAAAATGTTTTCATTTCTCAGTTTATCACACCAGCTGACAAATTTTATTCTTAACAGATGTTTATTAAAATTAACATGACATGCAAGGTTTGCTGTCAGTGCAATAAAACTGTAGATTCACTTTACAGATTCTTGCTGCATCTGCGTAAAAAACACCTTTTCCAAGAATATGGAAGATTTGTTTCTTGCTATTGGCAGGTCTGTGACAGAGCCAACCCAAAACGGAATCATTTACAGAGCCTTAGTTTTTACTCATTGTTTTTGTTTATGCTGTGCCATTTTATACGTGAGAAGCAGCACATGGCGATGAGTAACAGGCTTATACTTGACCGTAATATGAAAATTGCATTTAAGGTTCTTGATCACCATTAAGCACAGTTGCTAGTTGTTTTGGGAGTAGAAATAAGAGTTGAAATAAGAAATAGAAGTCTGACTTTAAATAAAACTGGGTTACAATACATTTGCCACACCAAACGAGATCCTAGTAAAGAAGCAATGGCATCCTCATGAGCAAATAACCTAAAAACACTGCATGCATGCTTACTGAATGAGAGTTGGAAAGTGTATTGTAGTTTGCTTCGCATTTGAGGCTGGAATTCCTCTACGCCAGGGGTGGGAAAAGTCATTCCTGGAGGGCCGCAGTGGCTGAAGGTTTTTGTTCCAACCCAATTGTTTAATAAGAAGCACTTATTGCTCTAGAAACACTTCTGCTTCATTTTAGTTATCTCCCTCATTAAGATTTTGAACCCTTATTGCTTATTTAAGTCTTAAACAGCTGCATTGTTTTTAATTGCTCCTTATTAGCAATAAGATGCAAATGACAAAAGAAACCAGCAGTTATCCATTTTGCTTGTTACCCTTTACACCTCTGTGTACTTATCGTGCTCTATTTGGTTTAATTAAATACTTGGAAGGAAAGAGAAGAAAGTGAAGGATTGAGAATTACCCCTCCGTTTTACATGTCAAAGTATTTGGATGATATCCTTAGAATGGAAAAAAAATCTAGGATATGAGAATGACTTGACATAGCAGAGTTAAAGCACTAACAAGTCATGAAATGTAATTATTGGCAAGGATTGTTTTCTAATTAAGCAACTGGGTTGGAACAAAAACCCGCGGCCCTCCAGGAATGACTTTGCCCACCCCTGCTCTACACTGTCGGGTCCTTCTGCTGCACACAAAGCATCTACAGCAGCAAAATCCTGTATACACGTTGCATATGGTGTGTAAAACCCACATGAAAACTAAACATTTATTCAAAAGTCAAAAATGGATACTTTAGATCAGGGGTAGGCAACGTCGGTCCTGGAGTGCCGCAGTATGTGCAGGTTTTTGTTCCAACCCAGGTCCTTAACGAGAACTCAATTATTGCTGATGAAGCACATATTGCTTAAGTGACATTTTAATGCTTCATTTTAGTGGTCTCGCTTGTTAAGGTTCTCCAACCTTAATTGCTTATTTCAATCTTAAACTGCTGCATTCAGTGTTTTAATTGCTCCTTATTAGCAATAAGATGTAAAAGACAAAGCAGCCAGCAGTTCTCCAGCTAGCTTTTTTCCAATTACATCTGTGTGTGTTCATCATGTACGGTTTGATTTAATAAAACACTTAATAGAAAAATGTGACAGACTGAAAATGATCTGTTTTAGGTTTCAAATCATTTGGATGATATCCTTGGAAAGGAAAAAAATCTACGATATAAGAGCCTTACATTGCACAGACTAACAAGCCATAAAATTAAATAAGGTCTGAGAGTGGCAATGATTGGTTTCTAATTAAGCAATTGGGTTGGAATGAAAACCTGTAGCCACTGCGGCTCACCAGGACCGACATTGCCTACCCCTGCTTTAGATCATTTGTGGGATTGCTACGGCAAAGGAAGTATTTTTATTATTATTTTGGATTAGTTTATAAATCAAACCGTGAAGAAATCACTAGCACCTCACCCAGAGAAAGGTTACTAGTGATTTTTGGGTATCATTTTGTTTCTAGCTGTAGTGTTACTGGTTAGTAAGATCATCTACTCTCTTGTAGTAATCTTTATATTAGTAGTATGGTTTAGGGGAAGCACTTGACCATTCAACAACCTTCCAGTATAAAATGATACAGCTTGATTTAATGTGTGGTCAAGGTACTGTATGTGTAAATGTTTCAGCAATGAGAGAGTCAAACATTTAAAAACTTATTGTCCGCATAGAATGTGTAATCAACCTGAAACATTGATTTTTGTACAGAAGATAGCTAAAAAATCAGGCATCATTAGGGATGCATTCCATTTACTTAACTTTCTTCGTGTATTAACTGTTTTTCCTCTGTGCTTTTGAATATTTTTCCAGATTTGTGCCTGATAGAGAGTTCTCTGGCACGGACCGTAGGCAGCGAAGAGAAGGGCCTGTACAGTTTGAAGAGGATCCATTCGGTCTGGATAAGTTCTTGGAGGAGGCCAAACAGCATGGAGTCTCCAAACGGCCTGCAGAATTTGGACGATCCAAAGATGACAAGAAACGAAGAAAAGAGTAAACCATCCCATCCCTGTTCATAAACTACTGCATCTGTTTCTAGTAGCATAGCAAGCTTGTACCTGTCAATGGCACCTAATTCATAGGGGATGGTCAGTTTTTAAAATGTTACTGTATTTAACTTTTTTTTTTTTGGTATCAGTCAAGCAGATGTGTTGTATTTAATTCCAATATCAAATAAACCTTGTATATAAAGACTGCCCATCATTTCAGAAAGATTTGTTTATTAACACATTTTACCTGTACAGACGGACATTCAGAGCTGTTGGTCATGCATTTTAAGCTTCATAAAGCTTTACAGACAACATAAAAATTGTAAAACCTTTTTTAAACATTAAACATTACTAATTATGACTACTTTCTTGGCATTACTTGTCTCTTCGCTCAAAGACGACTTTCCTGTTTCTTTGGACAAGCAGCTACAAAAAAAAAAAAAAAATCAGGTTTTAAAATACAGACTATTTAGTATTTTACTATTAATAAGAAGAGAGCCCCTCATGTTTAATATATATATACATTTCAATTCCAGCAAAATGTTATGGGGGAAAAAAAAAAGTTGGTGGCACGGCAAAGCAGTAGCAAGCAGAACCATTTTATAGTTTTTGAAGTCTGGTCTTAAATGTGATTTGCATTCCATATTCTTAGTCTGTGAGGGAATTTTCTTCCAAATCCCAGAGTCTCTAAAATCGAAGCCTTAATAACCAAACTGACAGGCTGACGAGGGAATGAACTATTAAAACTTTAACCACTTAATGGCTTTTGTTGTGAATATTTTTCCTGAGCACAGCTCACATTTTAGGACCCCTAAAAATGTTCACACACAATTATTTGTAAGGAAGATAATATCTGAGGTGTTTGATAAATTACTACCTTAGTGCCTTCTAGAACATGAGGATCTTTCTGAAGTGCATTTCGAAGACCTTCTTCATTTGAAAATCCAATCCAGCAGAAACCTCTGTGGAAACCTGTCTCCTTATCCTATGCAAAATAAAAGTTGAGAACATTTAGTATTACCCAATTTGTGTAAGCAACTCACTACAGCAGTTGTTGTTCTGAGTATTAAAATGACAATTTTAATTTTATACCTTGTTATGCAAGAAATGAATACATTACTTTTCCAAATACATCAACGGTGGGGATTACTTCTCAATCCAATCTTTTTATTTTTTTAACAAACAAATTGATGAAAATAGTGTCTTATTTGGCTATATTATTTGTTCCTCATTAACGGCTAGTTACGAGAATGCAGCAAATGACTCATTGTTCAAAACAGATGGATACACATTCAGATCAGTAGATGGAGAATAGTATCACTAATGGAAAAGTAAAAACTTGCACTATTAAAGACAGACTGCAAAGATGTCCACTATTTAACAACAGCAGAAATCTAATCTAAGACAGACAACAGACACAAAACCTCTTGTTTATGATCCCCAACCCAAACTGGCGAAAAGTGACCATGTACCGATAACGGTGAAGCAAAAACTATTTTGTTCTGAAAGAAACTCATCAGCTTCCCTTCCCATTCCTGCCTACAAATAAAGTATCCTTTAGTGGTACAGAGATATTCAAAAAGAACCCAGAGTAATAGTGGCCAAAAAAAACTACCATTAGCCTTGAAAAAATCATTTAAATTCTTGTTTAAACTGCTCACTTCACTACAACTAACAAAGAAACCTGGGAAATGACATTACTATTTAGGGTGGGCTATTTCAAGAATACTGCCTCATGTCACAAGCAATGTGCTTTTAAATGATATCTAAACGAGAGAAACGGCTAATAAACCAAGGATATCTGCAAGATGCACCATATGGGGGACTGCTAGAAAGTTGGACCTGAAAGATTACACTGATTTTGTGTTCCTGTCAGGGTTGGTAGCGAGATCCTGCCCCAAGTGGAGGAGTTCAAGTATCTCGGGGTCTTGTTCACGAGTGAGGGAAGAATGGAGCGTGAGATCGACAGGCGGATCGGTGCGGCATCCGCAGTAATGCGGGCTCTGCATCGGTCTGTCGTGGTGAAAAAGGAGCTGAGCCGCAAGGCGAAGCTCTCAATTTACCAGTCGATCTATGTTCCTACCCTCACCTATGCTCATGAGCTATGGGTAGTGACTGAAAGAACGAGATCGCGAATACAAGCGGCTGAAATGAGTTTCCTCCGCAGGGTGTCTGGGCTCTCCCTCAAATATAGGGTGAGAAGCTCAGTCATCCGGGAGGGGCTCAGAGTAGAGCCGCTGCTCCTCCGCATCGAGAGGAGTCAGATGAGGTGGCTCGGGCATCTGATCAGGATGCCTCCCTGGTGAGGTGTTCCGGGCACGTCCAACCGGGAGGAGGCCCCGGGGAAGACCCAGGACACGCTGGAGGGACTATGTCTCTCGACTGGCCTGGGAACGCCTCGGGATTCTCCCGGAAGAGCTAGAAGAAGTGGCCGGGGAGAGGGAAGTCTGGGCATCTCTGCTCAAGCTGCTGCCCCCGCGACCCGACCTCGGATAAGCGGGAGACAATGGATGGATGGATGGTATAGTAAAACATAGCATTTTTTAGCTGATACTTCATTTGAGACCTCTGTCCACATGGATAGTGAAACTTACAAAATCAACAATTGTTTTATCACTTAATTTCTAACACTGAAGAATGATGTGCCTTTCTCACACAGTCAACATGTATGGTACACCAGGCTCCTTATGCTGCAGTTAAGAGACGAGCTTCACAACTTCAATATAAAATGACTCAAGTCTAGCCAGCCTTCAGATATCAGGGACAGAAATATAGGAGTTGCCACCATGGAGCAAGTTATAATGGGTCCAAGAATAACTGCATGCATAACGTGGCCAGATGCTATAAGGATTGATTATCGGTCAGTTAAATTTAATTCTCCACACTGGGTGCCCAAAAAATATCGACTTTTGAAATCATGCATCACCTTACAGTATCCAATGTTCTATGGAGAAATTTGATGTAATGATTTCCGATTAGGAAATTTTAAGAAGCATTTTGATCAAACTTGGATGGGTCACTCTGACCCAACAGCAGAACCAATGACCACATGGTGAAAAATGAACAAGGCTCAAGCTAGTCCTAGTAAGATTATGCACACAATTTTGGACAGCGTTGAGGGTGTAGTCCATATTGATTACATGCCTCAAAGAACCCACATAACCAATGAACATTACATGGATTTGATTTTTGTGTTTGCGGAAGTCAAACAGGAACAGCTGTCAGCCATCCTGCTGTGCTAAAAAACAGTGCACTGAAGAGATGCCACATCCACCCTACCGTACCCTACCCTATTGACCAGACCTGGGCCCATAGGACTACTAATGTGTCTCGCAGTCTGTAAGGCTGCCTCCACACCATGACAAACCTACAGAAGAATGCTTACATAAGTAAGACAAAACATTTTGACTGACACAGGAAAGGTCTATTAGTACTGTAGCATAAATATTATCATTTACTGTGACTATATTGGTGTGGGGTGGGACTAACGTGCTTTCAATGGTATTTCTCGAAATAGTTCAGACTCAAAGCTTTTATACTTTTCAAACATAATTTACGTAGTATTTCAATTCCAAGAAAAAAGACGGACGCAGAGGGAGATGCGGTGAGACAGAGCAAGCATTGGTCTATATGGAATTTTACCAAACAGTCTGCCTGAAAATTTTAAGATAATAAAGCAAGAAAAACACGAGTGAAATAAAGGTTATCGTATGAAAACAAAGAAACAAAATCTGTAGGCAAAAGGGACTCCTACTTTAATACTGGTTATCAACATTGTTAAGTATATGAAGTGTCCTGCTTTGTTCACAGATTCCCATATGAGAGAACTACTACATTCTAACTAAAACTTGAAAGATTAAAGATTTGTGGTTTTGGAAGGAGAATTTTTATTGATCCTTTCCGGGACACTGACTCCAACATTGTTTAACAAACAATAGCATATTAACTGTTGTGGGTTTTAATTTATTCAGGACACTGAATTTATAAATAATATGACACACCACCCCACAGCTTCAGATCTACAAAACCCACAAGTCCTTTTCCAAATATAAATACCACTTACAAATAATAGCAGACATTTCCTCACATTTCCAAACTGTCCAAAGTATTCCTTCAATTCCTCTGAAAAACAGATAACACAAATTGTTACTTATGTTACAGTAAGAAACCAGATGTGCTAACGTCTTTTACGACAGGCTGAAGTTTAAGTTATCAATGTAAACCTCAGAATTAACATTTGCAATGCACCATCTGCTGGAATGCATTTTATATTGCAAGTAGTAATAAAATTCAGTGCGTTTGTCATTCCAACAGATGGTGCATGACAAACATTTGCAGTAATAAATGGCATTACTAAAAATGTGTGTGGTGTGCCATCTGTTGGAATAGCAGAGACACAGGAACCTGAATAAAAAGAAGTGTCTGTCTGGTGTATAAATAATGTATTTAAACAACAGGAATATCTAAGGTATGATGTTATCTCAACCCCATGCAGATTTTCACCATTTTCCCTGCACATCCTACAGATGTGTACAAAAGGTAAGCAGGCAGCTGCAAATCTGCCCAGTATAACTTTATGTGTACAGTGGAACCTCGGTTCACAAATGTCTTGGTACACGTACAACTCGGTTTACGGCTAAAAAGTTCGCCAAACTTTTGCCTTGGTTCACGACCACACACTCGGTATACGAACAAGCCAGTTTCCCTTGATTTCCGCACGTGTTGCATTGTTTTCGGTCAGACGTGCGTGCGTGCTTTCACTGTGAAGTCTTTGTGCTCTATTTCATCTCCCTTCCAGTTCGTATGCGCCGTTTACTGTATTTAAGCACGTGTTCAGCCTCTCCCTGTGCATTGTTCTCAGTCAGACGTGCCTTGTTTTACCTGTTAACTCTTTGTGCTCTACAGTATTTCGTGTGCTTTTGCAGTTAACCATGGCTTCTAAGCAAGTGAAGAGTGGTGAGAAGAAAGTGTTGCAATGTTACTTTTCTCTTTTTTCAAATGTTCCTTTTTTTTTCCCCTGTGCTTAAAACTCATTTAAAAAAAAAAAGTGTTTATACAACGATCAGATTGTAAGGCTATACGCGAACTGCTGCAATGTTACAGAGAGAGAGAGAGAGAGAAAAAGAGAAAGAGAGAGGGCTGGGGAGGCTCCCGTGCTGCTGAGAGAGAGAGAGAGACAGAGAGAGAGACAGAGACAGACAGACAGACAGACAGACAGACGGGGGGGCTCGCATGCTGCTGAGAGAGAGAGAGACAGACAGACGGGGGGGGGGGGCTCGCGTGCTGCTGCGAGAGAGAGAGAGACAGAGAGAGAGAGACAGAGACAGACAGACAGACGGGGGGGCTCGCATGCTGCTGAGAGAGAGAGAGAGAGAGACAGACGGGGGGGGGGCTCGCATGCTGCTGAGAGAGAGAGAGACAGACGGGGGGGGCTTGGGCTTGCGTGCTGCTGAGAGAGAGAGAGAGACAGACGGGGGGGCTTGCGTGCTGCTGAGAGAGAGAGAGAGAGAGAGAGAGAGACAGACGGGGGGCTCGCATGCTGCTGAGAGAGAGAGACAGACAGACAGACGGGGGGGGGGGCTCGCATGCTGAGAGAGAGAGAGAGAGACAGCCGGGGGTCTCGCATGCTGCTGAGAGAGAGAGAGAGAGAGAGAGAGAGAGAGAGAGAGAGAGAGAGAGAGAGACAGACAGACGGGGGGGCTCGCTTGCTGCTGAGAGAGAGAGAGAGACAGACGGGGGGGCTCGCGTGCTGAGAGAGAGAGAGAGAGAGAGACACAGACGGGGGGGTTCGCATGCTGCTGAGAGAGAGAGACAGACAGACGGGGGGGCTTGCGTGCTGCTGAGAGAGAGAGAGAGAGACAGAGAGAGAGAGAGAGACAGACGCGGGGGCTCGCATGCTGCTGAGAGAGAGAGAGAGAGAGACAGAGAGAGAGAGAGAGACAGACGCGGGGGCTCGCATGCTGCTGAGAGAGAGAGAGAGAGACAGAGAGAGAGAGACAGACAGACGAGGGGGCTTGCGTGCTGCTGAGAGAGAGAGAGAGAGAGACAGAGAGAGAGAGAGAGAGACAGACGGGGGGGCTCGCATGCTGCTGAGAGAGAGAGACAGCCGGGGGTCTCGCATGCTGCTGAGAGAGAGAGAGAGAGAGAGAGAGAGAGACAGACAGACGGGGGGGCTCGCGTGCTGCTGAGAGAGAGAGAGACAGACGGGGGGGATCGCATGCTGCTGAGAGAGAGAGAGAGAGACACAGACGGGAGGGCTCGCATGCTGCTGAGAGAGAGAGTGAGAGACAGACAGACGGGGGGGCTCGCGTGCTGCTGAGAGACAGAGAGAGAGACAGACAGACGGGGGGGCTCGCATGCTGCTGAGAGACAGAGAGACAGACAGTGGGGGGGGGGTGCTTGCATGCTGCTGAGAGGACTCGAGTGCTGCTGCATGCTGCTGAGAGAGAGAGAGAGAGACAGACAGACAGACGGGGGGCTCGCGTGCTGCTGAGAGAGAGAGTGAGAGACAGACAGACGGGGGGGGCTCGCATGCTGCTGAGAGAGAGAGACAGACAGACGGGGGGGCTCGCATGCTGCTGAGAGACAGAGAGAGAGACAGACAGACGGGGGGGCTCGCATGCTGCTGAGAGAGAGAGACAGACAGACGGGGGGGCTCGCATGCTGCTGAGAGACAGAGAGACAGACAGTGGGGGGGGGGTGCTTGCATGCTGCTGAGAGGACTCGAGTGCTGCTGCGTGCTGCTGAGAGAGAGAGAGAGAGAGACAGACAGACAGACGGGGGGGCTCGCGTGCTGCTGAGAGACAGAGAGACAGACAGACAGACGGGGGGGGCTCGCGTGCTGCTGAGAGACAGAGAGACAGACAGACAGACGGGGGGGCTCGCGTGCTGCTGAGAGACAGAGAGACAGACAGACAGTGGGGGGGAGGCGCTTACATGCTGCTGAGAGAGAGAGAGAGAGACAGACAGACAGTGGGGGGGGCGCTTGCATGCTGCTGAGAGAGAGAGACAGACAGACGGGGGGGCTCGCGTGCTGCTGAAAGAGAGAGACAGACAGACGGGGGGGGCTCGCATGCTGCTGAGAGAGAGAGAGAGACAGACAGACAGTGGGGGGAGGCGCTTACATGCTGCTGAGAGAGAGACAGACAGACGGGGGGGCTCGCATGCTGCTGAGAGACAGACAGACAGACAGTGGGGGGGGGGGGGGGCGCTTGCATGCTGCTGAGAGGACTCGAGTGCTGCTGCGTGCTGCTGAGAGAGAGAGAGAGAGAGAGAGAGCCGGGAGCCTGGGTGTTTGTGTCAGTGTTATTCAATGTTTTTACATTAGTTTACTATTACACTGTGCATTTTATGGTGTAATTAACTATATTTGTGCTTAAAAATCTTTAAAAAAAATATATTTACATACAGTTTGTACGGTCTGGAACGGATTAATTGTATTTACATACAATCCTATGAGGGAAATTGCTTCGGTTCACGACCAAATCGGTTTGCAACCAGAGGTTTGGAATGAATTATGGTTGTGAACCGAGGTTCCACTGTATTATGAATGACTCCTGCGTTGGATTAGAATTCCACTCCGCACTGCTTTCCCCTAGCACAAATATTATCAGGATGGGCTCTAACTCTCTACAACCAAACAAAAAAACACACAAGGTCAGAAACTCAGCGATTTAGTGCATTACTTTGTCATACTATTTTTAACTGTACTGTTTGGGCACTATTATATCAGAATCTATCTTAGTAGCCATTAATTAGTTAAAGAGAAGGAACCATCCTGGGAGGGTTGTTAGTTTGCTACAGGGCACACCCAAGCACATACACACCCTTACATTGGATGTGGCATATACAGTAATAAATATATTTTTGAAAGCAGGAAATATTTCGGCATCAAAACAGTACACTGCACTTTCTGATGAACACTTTTGCAAAGCACCTACAACTGACACCTGTATTTGTAGTTTCTTTTAGCATGTAGAGGGTCACTGTTTCATTTGAAGTGTGCATTTGAAAAATATTTTAAACATCTCAAAGTTCCAGGCTTCTTGGGTGGGCAAAAAGAAAAAACAAGACAAAGTTTATTTTGCACAATAATTCAGTACAACATATGCAAAATATTTCCAACTTGCAGTGCTTGTAAAAATTAACTGTTATAAACAACAAACCACAGCAGCCCAAAATATTTACTTTCAATATTTCTAACACGGAAAAAGTGAAATCCGAGCACATTTTTGAGTCAAATGATATCTGCCCCGAATAATTAAACAGAATCTCCACCTTTATGTTAGGGTTTAAACATTACAGTAGGACCCCCATATATGCAAATTCAGTTTCCTGTTATCCGTGCTTTGCCTAGGCCTGAAACTATTAAAATGAATAATCCTAGAAATTAATGATCGGCGCATTTCATGAACAGCACATGGCGAATATCCAGTGTGCACCAGCAGCATGTAGGGCGTTCCCATGTGTCAGAAGCCATTTTTGCCACACTGACACGTCAAGTACGGTATAAACCAGCCTTTAGCCTCTAGCGTTCTTGCCACGTTTATCAGTGAGCTGTTATGAAAACAATCCTTAATTTTCCTCAGTAATGACAGAATCAGTGGGCATGTAATATCCCAATTAAACCAAGTCTAGTCTGTGTTTTGTTACCATCACTCATTTTCACCAGTTCCAAAACATGCACAAATTTAGTTTCGGATTAACAAAAAGAAAGGATACACAGGTAATCAAGTCTTAAACTAAGATGGTCTAACTGCAGCCTGCAATATACAAGACATCAGTCACATAATTCCTACAACGTCAGTCATTAATCACAAGGAGAAGGGCTAGCTGCAGACCTCCGGAGCTCCAAGATTCAGGTACTCTGCTAAAGAGCCAATAGGATTACACGTTTATGTCACTCGGTTAACTCAACAGTCATCCTTATCTCGACAACGTTCCCACAACACAAATCTTAACCGTAGTATGACAGAGCGTACCGTGTAACATCACTGATGTATAATGAAAAGCGACAGCTTTCTCAACAGAGGTCTGCAGCGACTTTCTTGGTTTCGACCCGTGATAGACATTTTGTGACTGACATTGTGGCCATTACCTGATCGACATCCTAGGTATTATGGGCTGCCGTTACACTCTGTTGCATAAGCTGGCACAACTCTGGTCAATTCTCATTCCTTTTTGCCGACGGTGCTCTGCTCATCAATGAAACTCCAGGGGAGGAAATCATAGTAAACTTACTTTCCTTTAAAATTAGATATTATTAAACATTAACTTCTCTGCCTGTTTAAAATGTTTTAAAATATATTCTTACACATTGAAAAAATAAAAATTTGCTTACATGCAAGAAACTATTTTTCATTACAGCTCATGCGCACTGCCAGATTGATGATGAAACAAATACACTTTGAGAGGTTCATGCCACATCCAAAAGAAGTCTCAGCAAATTTCACATCTTAACAAACTGAACATTTATGAAATCTCAAACACAATTTTACAAGAACTGAATTCAGCATCACACGCCATTCGATATGTGACCAGACTGGGGGATTGTTCCTGCTTTTATTATTTATTTTGTCTTACTTATATTGTTATTAAAAAGGAGACCATAACCAAGTGAATATTTGAATAACAACATAGTTCATATTATCTTACAGATGTTTACAAAGTACACTGTTTGACAATGCAGTATTATTTAAAAAAATAATGAAAAACTTCAATGTACATTCCACACATAACTGAAATTTGAACTGAACTTGCTCCCGAGTTTCTTAGTCAGTGTGCTCTACAAAAAATTTTGAGTTTTACTTATGGCTAAATAACCAATTATTATTTGGAAAGAAATCCACAAAACGTATGATATAAAAGGGAAGTCGATGGGTCGTTCTGCAGTTGACTAGTAAATCGAATACCTTAAAAATTAATTCATTATAAAGATAATAATAATAATTCATTTTATTTATAAGGCACTTTACATTTGTAGTAAACCTCAAAGTGCTACATAAAAAAAATTAAACAAAGACACAGCAAGATAAAACAATAATTAGTGGCAATTTTGTTAATGTGCTTTCCTAAATAGAAAAGTCTTTAGCCGTTTTTTAAAACAGCTCACAATCTGCTGTGTTCTCAGGTAGGGCATTCCAGAGCCGTGGAGCAGCAACTGCAAAGGCTCGGTCACCCATTGTGCGAAGTTTGGTCATAGGGGGGCGAAGGCGGTGAGTATTTGCAAAACGGAGGTTTCTTGTAGTGGATTGTAATATAAGGAGTTCCTTAAGATATTGTGGAGCATTTCCAGGAATACCTGCGGTGGGGTGGTTTCCTGCCTTGCGCCCTGTGTTGCCTGGGATTGGCTAGAACAGACCCCCGTGACCCTGTACTTAGGATATAGCGGGTTGGATAATGGATGGATGGATTTCCATGAATAATACACTGATGAGTGAGCAAACAGTTTGTTAGTACTCAACAAGGGGGCTTCGCCCCCTGCTCGCTTCGCTCGCCTACCCCATGCGTTTTGAACCCATGCCTGCTGGGCAGCCGTAGTTTCAGACGCGCGTTGTAGGAGCTTGCGTTGTTTTGAATCCATGCTTGCCCTGCCTCTGCGGTTTGAGACGCGCGTTGTAGGCGTATATCCGTCACTCGAGCTCGTTCGGGTTCCTGCTTTGCCTCCACAGTTTCAGACGGTGGGACGCGTTCTGCGTTTTGTACGATCCCAAGCAGCACATTATTCCTAACTTCACTCCGCAGTAGTGCCACGCACAATATGGCGGTGACGCCTGCGCCTTCACTACACAGTAGTGCCACTCACGATATGGCGGCGACGCCTGCACCTTCCGTATTATGTCGGGTTTTACCATGCTGTGTAGGCGCCTTTGCCTTTCGTACTTTCCCGCGCCTTCCGACGCACGATGTAGGCGCCTGCACCTTCCGGGTCTGCCTCCGCTGTGTGGTGTGGACGTTTAACTGTCGTTGTTTCTGCCTTTATATTCTGTCCCTCACTGTACATGTGTTTCGTGCCTAGGTTTTTTTGAAGCTGCTGCATTCCAGTTTTCATCATCTGTAACCTGCTCTCCATGTGTTTGGCCCCGTTCTTTAACCTCTTTATGACGTTTTACTTTGTTTCCTACTCTGTCTTTTATTTCTGACCTCGCTTTATCCTGCTTGCGGTATGTCAGACGGTTCGTCGTCTCTCCCGTTTCGCTCTGGGGCGGGGGCTTTGTGTGGCGCCTGCGCACGTTCGTAGTCTCTCCCGTTTCGCTCTGGGGAGGGGGGCTTTGTGTGGCGCCTGCGCACTATGTCTCCTGCGTCCATATCCGGTTTACCATTCTCGGTTAGTAATATGGATACGGAGGTGAATAGGGAGCCAATGAAGTGACTTAAGGATTGGTGAAATATTTCCGCACCCTCAATAGGATGCTCTGTGTACTTTTTGTATTTGAAATTTCGTTTCAGAAAATATCATTTAAAAAAGAAAAAGAAACACTTATTTGATTTTAAACTTAAAAGGGAAAAATGGAAAACGCAAAACAATTACTTTTTTCCTTTCACACATCAGAAAAGAAAAATGCAAGAAACGAGCACACGCCCTTTATTTCGCAGTAGGTAACAACAATAACGTTCTTAAAAGAACTGCTATATCAATGAAGCAAAGTTTGCAAAGCTTGTATTTTTACCTGAAACATGCGACTCAGCTTTTCTGCAGTCATGCCCTCCTCCCGGAGTGGAACTCTTTTACTGTTCTGAAAAACAACGTGATGGTCCATCCACTGCTGATGCCAGTGTAACTTCAAGGCCGTTGATCGATGTGTTGTGAGGAGGAGGGCTGTTCGCACGTGTCATCAAAAATCGTGCAGAAGAAGAAGTACTTCCGGTTTCAGACAACGAAAATGCGTCTGTTTTGTTGTTTTTGAGCAATTACACTTTCATTATTTGAATCACAAATAAATCCAGAAAAGTATGTGTAATTTTAAGTTTATGACTGCTATTTGTTACCATAGAATTAAAAAAATACACAATTTTCCCTCATTTTATTCTTTAATCAAAGTCTAAAAATTCTTTTAATTTTTGCTTCTGAAACGAAATGTCAAATACCAAAAAGTACACGGACCACATGTGTATCAAATGACAAATGGGAGTCTAATTTGACACGCAAATTAGTAACAGAAGGGGAGAAAGTAATGGTGTGGCCAGAAAAGGAAATACAATTTACGGAGGAACAAAGTTGATGGGAGGTACCAATTAAAAGAGCTTCAGTTGTGGTGCTGTTCAGCTTAAGGAAGTTCTTGGACATCCAAGCCTCAATCTCATCCAAGAAGGAGGAAAGAGTTGATGGAGGTGTAAGAGAAGTGGAATCCAGTCTCACATGCAGTGCATCCGGAAAGTATTCACAGCGCATCACTTTTTCCACATTTTGTTATGTTACAGCCTTATTCCTAAATGGATTAAATTCATTTTTTTCCTCAGAATTCTACACACAACACCCCATAATGACAACGTGAAAAAAAAGTTTACTTGAGGTTTTTGCAAATTTATTAAAAATAAAAAAATTGAGAAAGCACATGTACATAAGTATTCACAGCCTTTGCCATGAAGCTCAAAATTGAGCTCAGGTGCATCCTGTTTCCCCTGATCATCCTTGAGATGTTTCTGCAGCTTAATTTGAGTCCACCTGTGGTAAATTCAGTTGATTGGACATGATTTGGAAAGGCACACACCTGTCTATATAAGGTCCCACAGTTGACAGTTCATGGCAGAGCACAAACCAAGCGTGAAGTCAAAGGAATTGTCTGTAGACCTCCGAGACAGGATTGTCTCGAGGCACAAATCTGGGGAAGGTTACAGAAAAATTTCTGCTGCTTTGAAGGTCCCAATGAGCACAGTGGCCTCCATCATCCGTAAGTGGAAGAAGTTCAAAACCACCAGAACTCTTCCTAGAGCTGGCCAGCCATTTAAACTGAGCGATCGGGGGAGAAGGGCCTTAGTCAGGGAGGTGACCAAGAACCCGATGGTCACTCTGTCAGAGCTCCAGAGGTCCTCTGTGGAGAGAGGAGAACCTTCCAGAAGGACAACCATCTCTGCAGCAGGCCTGTATGGTAGAGTGGCCAGACGGAAGCCACTCCTTAGTAAAAGGCACATGGCAGCCTGCCTGGAGTTTGCCAAAAGGCACCTGAAGGACTCTCAGACCATGAGAAAGAAAATTCTCTGGTCTGATGAGACAAAGATTGAACTCTTTGGTATGAATGCCAGGTGTCACGTTTGGAGGAAACCAGGCACCGCTCATCACCAGGCCAATACCATCCCTACAATGAAGCATGGTGGTGGCAGCATCATGCTGTGGGGATGTTTCAGTGGCAGGAACTGGGAGACTAGTCAGGATAAAGGGAAAGATGACTGCAGCAATGTACAGAGACATCCTGGATGAAAACCTGCTCCAGAGCGCTCTTGACCTCAGACTGGGGCGACGGTTCATCTTTCAGCAGGACAATGACCCTAAGCACACAGCCAAGATATCAAAGGAGTGGCTTCAGGACAACTCTGTGAATGTCCTTGAGTGGCCCAGCCAGAGCCCAGCCTTGAATCCGATTGAACATCTCTGGAGAGATCTTAAAATGGCTGTGCACAGACGCTTCCCATCCAACCTGATGGAGCTTGAGAGGTGTGCAAAGAGGAATGGGCGAAACTGGTCAAGGATAGGTGTGCCAAGCTTGTGGCATCAAATTCAACAAGACTTGAGGCTGTAATTGCTGCCAAAGGTGCATCGACAAAGTATTGAGCCAAGGCTGTGAATACTTATGGACATGGGATTTCTCAGTTTTTTTATTTTTAATAAATTTGCAAAAACCTCAAGTAAACTTTTTTCACGTTGTCATTATGGGGTGTTGTGTGTAGAATTCTGAGGAAAAAATTAATCTAATCCATTTTGGAATACGGCTGTAACATAACAAAATGTGGAAAAAGTGATGCGCTGTGAATACTTTCCGGATGCACTGTAGATCAAAATAGATCCAGCCTCACAAGATCAAATAGCGTTACACGAAGAAACACGTCTAATACACATCAAAATTGTATTTTACTGCCAGATCGAAAAAACAAACACTGTTGTAAAGTGAGACATGTACTCTCATTCTGAAAAGACCCTCATGACGCGTGTAGATTTGACTGCTTTTAAACAGAACGGAGTTCGCAACGCATGTGACAAGGTTATTCCGTTGCCGACCTGCTCTTGAAATAACTTTGTAATTAAAACATATGGTGAAAACTATTAAAGTCTCCCTCCACGAGGGAAACTGTCGTTTTCGTATACTTACTGGTAGCCACTGTCCAAGGAATTTTAGAGACGAAAACCTCGAATGCTTTACGACTGGCCGCTGACATCTTTTTCACGTCTGATGGAGAACACTTTGACCTCTGAAGAGCCAGCCTTTTTGGCGTATGACGTCAAACAAACGGTCTTAGAAATAAAATCCGTACTTTATTATAAGCATAATTCTATATAATCATCATTTTTTCACGACATTTAGACTGATTGTTTGTGGAACGTTACTCGAGTTTAAAAAATTGCTTTACATCTCAGATGACAGAGGTTAAAGGTAAACGTGCGCAAGATGGCGGCTTCTGTATTGGAGCAGGGTGAAGATGCCTTTAGGAAGCTCTTTAGATTTTATAAACGAAGAAATCCTCCTCCGGATTTTAGTAATGTTCTAGATTTTTCAAAGCCAGAAACTCATTTCGGAAAAGTGAGTACATTTTATTAAATACCTAAACATTGCGATGCTTCTGGTGTAACTGGATGATAAGTCGATATAGTGCATGGTCGTGTCCGTTCATATATCGGATTTATCTGGTGACTTTCACAATGATCGAATGCAGTAATCGGTTGGTGATCTGCTACCTGGCAGTAAAAGCAGGAAGCCACCGGACTTAGCGCTTTCTTTTGCTTCCTATTATAAAATGAGCTGCTACCAGTCACCTCAGTAAAGGAGTACATTTTTGTTATTTTCTTTACTTTTATTGTCAAATGTTCCGTTTCGGACATCGTAATGAATTTGTCTTTCAGTGGTTTCAGTTTTTCACTAACCTTTTTACTTTTCTTTGATTTCGATTCAGAATTACTGAATGCTAGGTGTTCACCATTGTGTCCTCTTCAAGATTAAGCTGTCTTGTTCAATTTTTAGAAATCGTAATACTCATAAGTCAGGTTTGTAAAGCAATATATAGGTAATGCGTTTTTTTTTTCTTCTTTTGCTTCTTTCCTTGTATAAACTCAATAGAAATCATAAACGTTTCATTCATACACTCGCCGGCCTCTTTATAAGGTACACCTCGCTAGTACCTTCAGAACTTCCGTAATTCTTCGGGACATAGATGCAAGAAAGTTCTGGAAACATTCCTCAGGGTTTCAGGTCCATATTGACATAATGGCATAACGCAGTTGCTGCAGATTTGTCGTCCATGATGCAAATTTCTGGGTCCACCACATCCCAAAGGTGCTCTATTTGATTGAGATCTAATCGCCATGTTCAAGAAATCACTTTGAGATGAGCTGATCATTGTGACGTGACGTGGTGTGTTATCCTGCTGAAAATAGCCATCAAAAGATGGGGACACTGTGGTCATAAAGGGGTGTGCATGGTCAGGAACAATACTTGGGTTGTGGCATTTAAATGATGCTCAGCTGGTACTAAGGGGACCAAAGTGTGCCAAGAAAATATTCTCCCACACCATTACTCTACCACCACTAGCCTGAACCATTGATACAAGGCAGAATGGATCCATGATTCTGGTCAAACCAGCAGAAATCGAGACTCATCAGACCAGGCAATGTTTTTTCACGTCCTCTATTGTCCAAATGTGGTGAGCCTATGCAAAATGTAACCTCAGTTGCCTGTTCTTAGCTGACCGTAGTAGCACCCGGTGTGGTCTTCTGCTGTTGTAGCCCATGTGCTTCAGTTTTTAACGTGTTGTGCATTCAGAGATGCTCTTCTGTGTATCTCTATTGTAACAAGTGGTTATTTAACTTACTGTTGCCTTTCTATCAGTTCATATAAGTCTGGCCATTCTCTTCTGGCATCAACAAGGCATTTCCGCCCAGTGAACTGCCGCTCACGGGATATTTTCCCTTTTTTTGGGCTGTGCTCTGTAAACCCTAGAGCATGAAAATCCCAGTAGATCAGCAGTTTTTGAAATACTCTGACCAGCCCATCTAGCACCAACAACCATGCCGCGTTCAAAGTCCCTTAAAGCTGCTTTCTTCCACATTCTGATGCTCATTTTGAACTTCAGCAGGTCATCTTGACAATGTCTACATGCCTAAATACACTGAGTTGCTTCCATGTGATTGGCTGATTAGATATTTGTGGTAACAAGCAGTTGATCGGGTGTACCTAATAAAGTGGTCAGTGAGTGTTATATAGCATACTCTCTTTTAGAAACTGCATACTGTACACATCTGCTGTATAGTATATGATTGAAATGAAACACAGAATAACCTACCAAAATCACCACATTAATCACAAAAAACAATTGTAATTTGAACGTATATACTTTATTATTTAGCTTCTTTATGCCCCTAAATTCGAAGTAACTGATAAATTGTGATTGTTTAAAGACAATTTACAGTACATTGATCCCAGGGTATTCCACAGTCTGTGAATGGGCAGGAAATGTTTCTGAGATATTACAAAAATCGAGATGCAGGTGTAACTTCGATTCTGGCAATACCTCATTTACTTTAATTCAGGTTAAGTTGTACTTAAAGTGCACATTCACTAAAAAGCTGAGTGTATTATACACATATTAATATACACTGATCAGGCACAACATTCAAACTACTGACAGGTGAAGTGAGTAACACAGTGGCACCTGTCAAGGGGTGGCATATAACAGGCAGCAAGTGAACTTTTAGTTCTTGAAGGTGGTGTGTTGGAAGCTGGAGAAATAGGCAAGTGTATGGATCTGAGCGACTGACAAGGGCCAAATTGTGATGGCTAGACAACTGGGTCCGAGCATCTCCAAAATGGCAGTTCTTGTGGAATGCTCTGGGTATCCAGTGGTTAATACCTACCCTAAGAGGTCTAAGGAAGGACACATGGTGAATCAGTGACACAGTCATGGCCACCCACAGATAGTTGAGGCTAGAATGTCTGGTCCAATCCCACAGAAGAGTTGCTGTAGCAGAAATTGCTTAAAATGTAAATGTTGTCCATGGAAGAGAAGTGTCCGAACACCCAGTGCAATGCAGCTTGCTGTATATAGGACTGTGTATCTGTAGACCATGCAGAGTGCTCATACTGGCCCATCTACTGCTGAAAATACCAACAATGGGCATGTGAGCATCAGACCTGGACTGAGAAGCAGTGGAAGAAGGTGGCCTGGTCTGGTGAACCATATTTTCTTTTAGATCGTGTTGGTGTGTGTGTTGTTTACTTGGGAAAGAGATGGCAGCAGGATGTACTTTGGAAAGGAGGTAAGCTGGTAAAGTTAGTGTGATGCTCTGGTCAATGATCTGGTGGGAAATCTTGTGTCCTGGTATTCATGTGGATGTTAATTTGACATGTACCACCTACCTAAAGATTGTTGCAGACCATGTAGACCCTTAATGGCAGCATTATTTGCTGATGACGGTGGCCTCTTTTATCAGAATAATTCACCCCGCCACACTGCAAAAAATGTTCAAGAATGGTGTCAGGGACGTGATAAAGTGTTCAAGGTTTTGGTTCTCAGTCCTAATTAGCATCTGTGGGACATGTTGTTGGGAAAAACAATTTCAATTCATGGAAGCCCCACCTTGCATCTTACAGGACTTAAAGGATCTGCTGCTAATGTTTTGGTGTCAAAGGTGTTGTGGAGTCCATATCTCGACGAGTCATATAAAGTTGTTTTTGTGGCACATGGGCTCCTACATAATATTAGACATGTTGTGGCTGATCGGTGCAGATAGACGATGCCACAAAATGACATGCAACTAAACCTCAAAATGCGCAGGTAACGATGATTACTGCAAAATATGACAATGGCTTCACAATGGGTTCATTCCAGGGTACACCAGGCCAAATCAGCTTACACCAAATATAGCAAAAAAATCTGAGTAGACTCATTGTGGAATAAAGTAACTGCTGGAATTATGAGACCGTAATATGAAAAGAATCAACAACAACTCTAACATATATGCTATGCCAAAATAATAAGTTGTCAGACATGATTAAAAAATTTAAACCAACTGATCATCTTTAATATCGACAGGTAAATCATAGCAAAGTTGCCTCCTAGTTTTGTTAGTAATATATACTGGTTTTATTAATCTTGGAACTTTAAAAGTCTGCCTGTATTTTGACATCACAATGTGCGCTCCGGAGACAATAATATGTTCTGCAGGTAGGGAAGCTATTGGCGGAGGTCTAGGCAATTTATGAATATATATATTTCAAATGGAAAATTTTAAAATAGGGTCCAAATTTAACTAGAGCCACCGAAGTGATTGTAGAACTGGATGAATTGATTGTACTTTTTAAGTGTAGTTATAATCCTTGCTGATGTACTTTGGATTAAGTGTAACTTAATAACTATTTTAATATCATGCATACTATTATAATTTGCTTCAGACGAATGAAGGAACTGTCCTTTTAAAGTCCTGCAAATTAAGCATATGACTTACAGTATTGCTCTGTGGGAGAAAGCCAGTGTTTAAAAACTGGAAATGAGATGGCTGAAGGTTTAAAACTTTAAAGACCTACAGTAATCCCTCCTCCAACGCGGGGGTTGCGTTCCAGAGCCACCCGCGAAATAAGAAAATCCGCGAAGTAGAAACCATATGTTTATATGGTTATTTTTATATTGTCATGCTTGGGTCACAGATTTGCGCAGAAACACAGGAGGTTGTAGAGAGACAGGAACGTTATTCAAACACTGCAAACAAACATTTGTCTCTTTTTCAAAAGTTTAAACTGTGCTCCATGACAAGACAGAAATGACATTTCCGTCTCACAATTAAAAGAATGCAAACATATCTTCCTCTTCAAAGGAGTGCGCGTCAGGAGCAGAGACAGTCAGAAAGATAGAGAGGAAAGCAAACAAATCAATAGGGCTGTTTGGCTTTTAAGTATGTGAAGCACCGCTGCACAAAGCTGTTGAAGGCAGTAGCTCACACCCCCTCCGTCAGGAACAGACAAAGAGAGAGAGAGAGAGAGACAGAGAAAAACAAACATCAAAAATCAATACGTGCCCTTCGAGCTTTTAAGTATGCGAAGCACCGTGCAGCGTGTTGCTTCAGGAAGCAGCTGCACAGAAGGTAGCAACGTGAAGATAATCTTTCAGCATTTTTAGACTAGCGTCCCTATCGTCTAGGTGTGCGAACAGCCCCCCTGCTCAATCCCCCTACATCAGGATCAGAGAAAGTCAGCACAAGAGAGAGAGAGAAAAGTAAGTTAGGTAGCTTCTCAGCCATCTGCCAATAGCGTCCCTTGTATGAAATCAACTGGGCAAACCAACTGAGGAAGCGTGTACCAGAAATTAAAAGACCCATTGTCCACAGAAATCCGCGAACCAGCAAAAAATCTGCGATATATATTTAAATATGCTTACATATAAAATCCGCGATAGAGTGAAGCCACGAAAGTCGAAGCGTGATATAGCGGGGGATTACTGTACACGTATTGCTGGTAGAATCTCTTATAACCCTGCAATCCTCCAAGGAAATGCAGTGGTAAGGACAGAGCATATAAAACCGTTGAATCTGTTGTTTCTAAACATACTCCGTTTTCACCCAATCCCATTAAAATTGTGACGTCTCACTTTAAAACTTTAAATTTAAACTAATACAAACCAATGACAACATAGGTTACATTTAACCACTATCGCTACAAGTCATAAGCACTCATCCATACAATTCGCTCAAAAACACACATCGAAAAGAACAGAAAACCATTATATCATAACACCCAAATTCTCAATCGAAATGCATTGAAATAAATTAGCCCTCCACTTTCGATAATACACAAAATCATTTAACCATATTCCTGGGCTTTGCACACCCACCAATGATCAGATTACCATTCTCCTTTACACCTAAATTTCTGATTGAAATCTCTTCGAATGTTCTCATTTTACGTCTCAAACACAAACATGTTGGTATGAGCAGAAGACCGTCTATCATTACATCAACACCATCCATGTATGACCACAACAATCAGCCATTTAATGTAGTATTTATTGCCACTTCGTCTTGGGGGATTGGGCCAGGAACAGTGCCATGTTAATAAGGATCTCCCTGGCCGCGTAGCTAAGAAAGCCTCCCTGGCTACGATCTACGGGAATCTTGTAATGATTACTTCCCCCAAGCCATACCTTGGTGGCTATGCTGCCTTGGACACAAGGGGTGCATGCAAACTTCCCTTAGATGACATGCAGACTAGGTTAGTACGAAGGCTGACCTGAGGGCATGGTTGATGAGCAACTTTCATAACTCGGAAAATGCTTCACCACGAAGCTCTTAACTAGCCAGTAATTGCAATGGTTCTCGTAGAGCTCAAACATGAATATCGGCAGAGTTTCTTTGCAGCCTTTGTCAATTTTCATAAAGTGTTCAGCTCAGTTGATTGAGCTGCCCTGTGGGACATCCTGAGACTTCCCGGGATCCCCTCAAGGTTGCTGGATATCATGGCTGGCCTGTACACTGGTACTGTGAGTGCTGTGCAGAGTGGAGGCAGAACCTCTGTGTTTTTTCCCTGTTGATTCTGGGGTTCGTCAGGGGTGTGTTCTTACTCCTACTCTGTTCTATGCTGGGTGTTGGGCAAAGTCGTGGGGTCCAGTGGCAGTGGGACATCTGTTGGTGAAGAAAAATTCACTGATCTTGACATTGCTGATGATGCTGTGATCTTCACGGAGTCAATGGAGGCTCTGATCGGGGCTCTCAAGAGACTGGGGGTGAGCAGTCTGAGTGTCTGGGCTTGCAAGTGTCCTGGATAAAAACCAAGATCCAGGCCTATAATGACCTCCCTCAGCTGTGTGTCGGTCTGCGGAGAGAGTGTCAACCTTGTTGACAGGTTTACCTTCCTCGGCAGTGACATTCATGTCTCTGGTGACTCTTCCTATGAAGTCAGTAGACAGATTGGGAGAGCATGGGGGATTTGGTCTTGAGGTCGCTGGAAAGGGGTGTGTGGTGCTCTGGATATCTATGCAAAAGGACAAAGGTCCAAGTCTTCCAAGTCCTGGTGCTTCCTGTCTTGCTATATGATTGCGAGACATGGACGCTATCCAGTGACCTGAGACTGGACTCCTTTGGTACTCTGTCTCATCGGAGAATCCTTGGGTATCAGTGGTTTGACTTTGTATCGAGTGAGTGGTTGCTTCGCAGTCCCGAATGAGGCACATTACCTGCATTGTGAGGGAGTGTCAGTTACGGCCATGAGGCGCGATTCCCGAAGGGTGATCCAGCACACAGGATCCTCATTGTTGAGAGTCTGAGTGGTCGTACCAGGCCAAGGGGACGACCGCATAACACCTGGCTGCGGCAGCTAGTTGGTCATTTTCGGAGGGTGGGATTGGACCACATGTCTTCCGATTTGCCAAGCAGGATCCCATGCTGTTTCGTCATGGTGCGTGCTCCCCAACCTGACCTGACTACCTTAAGTAGAGGGGAACCAGATACTTCTGCATTTCTTTTAATTTCATGATAAATTGTCAAAGAAAATTAGATATTTCACTGATTGTTATGTAATCAGTAAAAAGGTCAATGAATACTAACATGATTATGAACCATGTCATAGATGGCTCTCTCCTAAGTGCTTGGAGTCACTTTCAGAATATAGAATGAATTGCCTCAGCTCATCACTAATCTACTGAAAAGGCAAAGCAAAATGATATTGTCCTCTGTCAGCTTGGGTATTGAGAGATTCATCTTCTAAGGGTGATCTCTAATTACTGCTGTATAATTTCAGTTCCTTAAAAATGCAGAAGTTTGCAGAGTAATCTTCTCATTTGCCTGCTATCCTAAGTCTACATACCCAAAACTCCATTTTAATTAACCGTGTTCTTATTGACGGATAACTGTGTGCTTTCCATCCATGAATAAACCGAGCAGTTTTCTGATGAGATGACTTCTTCTCTACCAAAATATAACGCACAAATTCCAAGTCTATTGTCATTGTTTCCCCATCCTATATCAACTTGCATCTCTTACCTACAACTTCGATGTGCTGTAGTAGCCTCCGGTATATATCTTGATTCTAATACACCTTGAAATTGTCTCTGTGGTTGCTTAACTAGCCTACCTGCATGCCTACAAAGCTTTTGTATCTTCTTTCTACAGTACTCTCTTGCAAGACCATAAATAAGCCACTACCCATCATAAATGTTTGAAGCCATTTTCAATATAACTTTAACTTGGAATACTTAAGTTTTGGAATTAAAAAGGTTGTCCAAAAATTACATATTCTCAGTTTCACTACCTTATCTCCTTCTGTGCCACACATGTACATTATAGACATCCAACTTATGATATATATGATAAATGTATATTTGTAGGAATTAACTGTGCCGTTCTGTATTAATTATGCTGTTTGCTTGCGCATTACATTTGTCTGTCCATACACATTCTTACAGACATAATAATATTTATATATATATTTTTTGTTAGAATGCTTTCCAAAATTCTATTTATCTAAGCATAAAGTGTTTTCAGTTTAAAAAAAAAAAAAAAAAGCATTTTGCTTGCCCATACATTCTTCCGGGCAGCACGGTGGCGCAGTGGGTAGCGCTGCTGCCTCGCATTTGGGAGACCTGGGGACCTGGGTCACTTCCCGGGTCCTCCCTGCGTGGAGTTTGCATGTTCTCCCGGTGTCTGCGTGGGTTTCCTCCGGGCGCTCCGGTTTCCTCCCACAGTCCAAAGACATGCAGGTTAGGTGGATTGGCGATTCTAAATTGGCCCTAGTGTGTGCTTGGTGTGTGGGTGTGTTTGTGTGTGTCCTGTGATGGGTTGGCACCCTGCTCGGAATTGGTTCCTGCCTTGTGCCCTGTGTTGGCTGGGATTGGCTCCAGCAGACCCCTGTGACCCTGTGTTCGGATTCAGTGGGTTGGAAAATGGATGGATGGATGGATACATTCTTCCTTTTTCTAACTGTAAATTTTATGTATTTTCATAAAATAAGTGGTAAAAAGCCAGAGCCGGTTCCAGCTGACATCCTGGAAGTGTGAGATATTGCCATGATAATGATGCTTCTGTTGCTACTATTTATTTCAATAGAAATCGGAATTTACCTCTGAGCTAAAGTTAACTGCTCAGGATATGAAGACACCATAGGTCTCCTAGGACCTGCTACGCAAGTCTATTACTAATGAGTACTCATTAGAACATATGTAGCCACATACTGTATTAGCACCTGATACATTTTTTCTGTCATCTTTTTTCTGCTCATTAGGTTTTTACCACTGATTTAAGCACATCTGCAGTGAGTGATAATGCCGCTCATAAATGCGGTCTTCACCCAGTAAGAAAGTGGAAGGCTTTTTCTTTGGATGGATATCCAGGTACAATTATATATAAAATGTGTAGTGAATAATGCAAATAGAATATATATTCACATTGTGTTTTAAAACTTATGGTTTTGCACTTATTATATAAAATCAGTCTATTCTGATTTGATATTGTTTGAAAAGAAGAACTTTTTTTCACTTTTTTTTTTCTTTTTTTTTTTTAATTGCCTCCTTTATAAGTATTCACCTAAATTGCCCTCAAAACCACCCAATGAGTTATTGCAATAATGTAAAAATTGTAGGAAAAGTGCTATATGCTGCTCACTTTCGATGGTCAAGGTGGTCATAATACACAAGAAGACTTTAATACTAAAAAAAACATTATTTTAAAATGAGGATTTCTGGTTTTGTGTTGGATGGAAAACTTAAACTAATTAGGCATCTTTGTACAAAAAATATTTTTGGAGCATTGCAAAATTCAGTAAATGTACATTTTATAAGGATATGCTGTCAACACAAGTGCCTTCACAAGTGGCTACTTGGAAGGGTTAAAACATCAAATTTGTTTGAAGACATTAAAGCCCTGTAACTGAGCCTTCCCATTTTTGGGTGATCTCATTTTTACTGAAGTTCAGCACAAACTTGTAGCGACTGAATTTAGCTTTGGTTTGAGTGGATTGCTTTTTGACTGTATTGTCTTAAAAGCGTGAGACATTCATTTGTTTTCAGCATGTGAGAACTTGTAAGTTTTTGTTTTGATTGCAGATCATATTTAAAATCTTCTAATAACCTTTTGTAAAAGATATTGCATGAAGATATCAGAATGTTTAGATTTGTAATATGATTGAAGATTTTGTAAGTTTTTTAGGAGGAAACTTGTTTTTCATGGTGAAAGTTTTGTGACCTGCCTGAAAAATGTCATGTGTCCTCCAACTTGCAGGGTGAACTTAGGGGTTGGTGGCTGGATTGGCTCTCCATGCACTGGAGAAAAAAAAACCTCACACTGTTCCATTCCATCTGAACTAGTGTGGTGCTGAGGTGTCACCTATTGCATGGCTGCACTTGAGTCCTAATCTGGGATCCTAAGTTGGTTTGTCATGTGGTGGGTGCGGTGACGTGTTGTATCAATGCATGTCCCCAAACTCCTCCTTCATATTTGGCAAATTTATCTCTAATTTTCTCACAGTAAGTATGTGTCCAAGTGTGTAGTGCTCCTCCAACTAAGATTTGTCTCATTATTAAACAATAACAGATCAACAATTTCAAGCAAAACATTTGCAACATTCTCATACTTCCTTTTACATGATGACCAGTGTAACATCACTGGCACTTTAAAGAAAGCAAGGTTGTGGTGGAGTAGTTTCAGGTGTGTGCTTTTTTTTTTTTTGTTGTTTAATAACAGGATTCATTTTCATCACCAACCCATTCCTTCCTGGAACTCAACGCTACTGGGTAAAACAATGTCTGAAAACCTATACGCAGAAACCAAATATTTGCAATTTGGACATGCATATGTCACAGATAGAAACTGAAAATCTCTGGGAGAAAAGCCTTCCTGGAATGAGGTGAGCACCAGTTCTGATAATTAACTCTTAAAACAGTCCGAGTTTCATTCTGCTGTATGCTACAAAATCACTTTATTAGTATGTTTTCCTTTTCCATACAATTGACTACTTAGTCCATAACACCTTTATTTGCGCAAGTATGATATTTAACGCAACTGTCCAAGCACCAAAAGATCATACGTCCAATATTTGTAAATCTAGTTCTTGTGGATTCATTCTGAAGAATATATTTAAATCACAAGACAGAATTTTTTTTTTTTTTTTTTTTTTTTTTTTTTTTTTTTTTTATATAACCCATGGAGTTCCATGATATGAACAAACCAGAATGTGAAAACGTAAAGCTATAAGAGCATTGTTGCCAAAAAGGCACATCCCTATACAACATCAGTGGACCTATCTGCTACTATGCTTTTATACCAAGCTAATTCTCAATAACACAAGGCTGAAAGAGTTCTGGAATGGTTCCGCGATCATAGCAGTGAATTTCGTTTAATGCAGCAGCCTCCTTAGTTACTGTATCTCGATTCAAACAAGTATCTGTAAGATAAGATGGAACAAGATATTTGGATTTAAGCTATATCACCAACTAGTCTCCAGCAGCTATAGTCTGCTTTGGAGATGATATGGGCCAACATCCCTGTAGTGCATTTTGACAGCTTATTTTGCAATCCATGCCCCAATTAACGATGGCTCTTGGTAATTATGTCTCATAAAGTAATTACTCAATGTATTTCCTTTTTTCCTCCTATTTATTTAGTGTAATTATATTCCCGTCTTTTCCCTTAGATCTTGGAGATGAGCATCAGCAGACCAAATAATTTCCATTTTATTGTATAGATATTATAAACCTTCTGGTGCGAATTAAAAAGCTATTGGCTTTGTCTAAGTGTAAAAAAAAATTGTCAGTTTTATGGGCTAGGCTGTTATATTAAAAGGATAAGAACAGGCCACAGCAGCTAAAAAGCTTTACAGTATATAATAATAAGTGTAGTGCAGTTATTTGAAGCTATAAGCTAGTACCATGAGATCTGTTTGTTTGATTCTTGTAATTTACACACTATTTAAATGTGATGAGCCTATGACATAGGCCAGCAGTTTAGATAATTCATGATTGTTTAATATTAAGAGTTAAAGTAATTATGTTAAATGGAAAATTGAAAAGTAAAATGGTGTTGGTAATTTTAATATGCAACTTTTCCTTTTCAGCATTATTCTACTTCTGCAGAGTGGCTCCTTTTTTGTTTATTAAGGCTAAACTGTGGAACTGAGATATTGAACTACCAAGAGTCTATTGTTGTGTATCTTATTAGTGATTGTCACAAGAATTGAAAGGTGGGAAAATGGTGAAAGATGATCATGTGCCAGACATACTGTAACCGTGAAAGATCCATCCATCCATTTTCCAACCCGCTGAATCTGAACACAGGGTCACGGGGGTCTGCTGGAGCCAATCCCAGCCAACACAGGGCACAAGGCAGGAACCAATCCTGGGCAGGGTGCCAACCCACCGAAGGACACACACAAACACACCCACACACCAAGCACACACTAGGGCCAATTTAGAATCACCAATCCACCTAACCTGCATGTCTTTGGACTGTGGGAGGAAACTGGAGCGCCCGGGGGAAACCCACGCAGACACAGGGAGAACATGCAAACTCCACGCAGGGAGGACCCGGGAAGCGAACCCAGGTCCCCAGGTCTCCCAAATGCGAGGCAGCAGCGCTACCCATTACGCTACCGTGCCACCCACCGTGAAAGATTCAACAGAAATTTGATTTTTGTATCGGAGCACCAATTCATTCACACCATTGTGTTCATTCTCAGACTTTAATGCACAAAAGTTAAAACAGCTCACTAAAGCAGCTGGTCATGTGCCCCTTTGACTTTATTAAAAAAAAAAAAAACTCTGAACAATGACCCTGCTCCTGCAGTTCTTTTGATTGTGATGTACATGTTCTAGTGCATACAGAGTCGTATTGCAAAACAACAAATGTTTAAGTGGTTAGCCAGCCACCATCATAGTTAACAAAGATCTGACTATACATACGCATAAACATCAGAGAGATAACAAGACATGTATAGTACATCTGCTAATGTTTTTGTTCTTTCAACCTTAAAGATTTTTATGATTAAGGATAACTGAACAATTTCATTGATCAAGCTACACACTACATAAATAATGATGCAAGTTTTGTCGGTTTCTGTTATGCTTCAGACAATGCTTTATTTCATGTTTTACTTAAGTTTTAAAAATAATTTGTGAAAAATAAAGAGCTTGTGTATGACTCCAATATTCACATGCTCTTTAACACAGCAACATATCGAAACACAAAAAAGGCAATTTTACTGCAGCAAAACCTCTCTAACTAAGTCTAAGAAAAAACACATTCTTTTGCAAAGAAAATGCCTTTCTTGCTTCTTAGATGTATCGTATTAAGAAGAGCCAGTTTTTTTTTTTTGTTTTTTTTTCCTCTTTAGTATATTGAGTGAATCACAAGTTTTCACTAAGAAGTCTGTACTCTGCTGTTTGCTTTGTTATTTTACTTTCTCATATTGCATTTAGAGTTATAGTTGGGTTACAATGCAATATATATTTTTTTTAAATAACAGGCACTGCAGTTCTGTATTGTGTGGAAATTTTTTGTTCATTAATTTAATTGGAAATCCTCTTCTAATATAATGTGTCTCTATGTAATATCCATTGAAAATTTTTCATCCCAAATAAATTATTGTTTATTGTGGAAATGAATTTCAAGAATCTTTGCATTCACGACCATGAAAATACAAATCACACACTGATTTACATCAACTAATCTCCATTGTGGATGAGTCTTTGCAAGAGGAGCCCTTATGTTTGAAGTAGGGCTGTCTACAAATAATTGAGATTAAAATGCTCCAATATTTAAAAATATAGTTTGGATATGCATAAATGTGCACTATATTGAATACATACAGTATACATTCCTATAAGTGATGCATGTTAAACGTTAAACTTTCACTCACAATAAATATATGTAGAAAACCTTTAAGTTCTTTAATACTGATAAAGGTTCAGTGGTGATTTAACCTTTGGAGCAAACCCCCTCCCATCATTTTCAGTTTTGCTTGTTACACCTTAAACCATATTTATACTGTACTGCATGAGCAAGCAAACACTGGCCACTGAGGACACAATACATGTAAATGCTACAGTCAGACGTGTAGACAATTTTGACTTTTTTTTTTTTGGTTCTACAAAAAGTTCTTGCAGTCCTCGCTGCACAAAGTAAAGAAAAGAAAAAGGCCTGTACTGTGGAGAAAGCCCTAGTTCATATATTGCTAGAGTGTAGAGAGTTTGACAATTTTTGCAAAGTTTGCAAATAATATGTTAAAAATATCTTGCAAATATGCTGGCAGTACATCATCTTTGGGAATGAGAGTGCTGAAGCAATGGATTTTGTTATGGAAACATTAGTAAAATACATTGCTTTTACGTTTGCATAGACGATGCAAAAATCCAAAAAGAATAACATTTGTCAATGTGTATCAAAGAGATATTACCACAAAAACATTGCAATACTCTATTGCAGTCTTTCTCAACCTTTTTGGTGTCACTTGGTAAATCAAGTGCAGTCGTCAGAGTGAAGACCCACAGTTACCCACTTTGTGACCCAGTAATTCTCTCCAATACCAATATAAGCAACAGCAATTCGCAACCCAGTGGTTGAGAAACACTGCTGTCTTTTATTAGTTACCTGTAGTGCATACTTCAATTGCTATTGAACTTTGTTTTCTTTCGTCCCTTATTACATTACAAAGTTCAATAATAGTATTTATTTTTGCTTTCTTACAAAATGTACATTATTTGAAATCTGCCTTTGTTTACTAGTAAACTAGTTGCTATTAGATAGATAGATAGATAGTTAGGCATATGGCAAGAGAATTAAAAAGTATCCCTGAAATCTAGTGGTATGAATGCCATCACACTCAAATATATAGTGCTATTACAGCTGTGTTTAAAGGTAAACTAGAGGGCACTATTATCCTAATTAACCTGGATGCAAAGATTAAAGAATACTGTTAGGTAGAGCTGGCAATACGCTGAGTTGCATTGATGCTTGCTGCTTCTTAGAAAAGTATGAAACTGATAATCTATTATCACCACCTGCCATCAAGAGCAAAAAACGGAATGAACTTAAAATGTCTATGGGTGGAAGTCACATTACAGAAAGTAACGCATCTTAACCCAGTAATCTTGAAATATTTTTAAAAACATATAAAATGTGCATTATTTATTTAGATTGTCAGATCTTATTTATCCCAAGGGAGAAATGTAGCTTTTTGCAGAAACTCCGATATATAGCAAACATCAACAACCCCCTCAAATACATGCAAGAATTACAGAAAAAGAGGAAAACATCTGACTTGTCTAAAAATAAGAGAGTAGTCACAATGAGGCATTATAAACACACACTGCTGCTGGTATAAAAAAGCCCCAATAGTGTTTCTTAATATACTTTGGTTGAATAATTTGTTAGATAGATACTTTATTAATCCCAAGGGGAAATTCACATTTGTTTTTTAGATAGACTAGGGGGCTTTGCTCGCCAACCCCTCTGTTTGGTTTACCTGATATACAATGCAATTTATTTTTGTATAGCCCAAAATCACACAAGAAGTGCTGCAATGGGCTTTAACAGGCCCTGCCTCTTGACAGCCCCCCAGCCTTGGCCCTCTAAGAAGACAAGAAAAAAACTCCCAAAAAAAAAACCTTGTAGAGAAAAAATGGAAGAAACCTAGGGAAAGGCAGTTCAAAAAGGGACCCCTTTCCAGGTAGGTTGGGCGTGCAGTGCGTGTCAAAAAGAAAGGGGTCAGTACAATACAGTACAATACATAGAACAGAATAAATCCTCAATACGGTATAAAAATAAAAATGCTAGAAGTACGGAGTAGAATTTCACATTAGATGATATCACATAATATGATTTGGATTTGTTTTAAGTCCTGGAGACCTCATTCATCAAGCTGCCTCCCCCATTTTGCCATTCTACATCTGAAATAGCGCTAATCCGATGAATGGACCCTTCATTCCCACGTCCCCATTCATCAGGGATGACTTTACCTTAGGCAGGCAATCTACAATTTGGAGAGATTGTTATTTTCTTGTGAATTGTTACATATGCATTATTTTCACTTTTATTTTAAAAACTTTTGTAAAAACAATACTTGTTTCTTAATTTCGTGCCCCGCGTGAGGTTACATCTCTTTCTTCCCAGACGTATAATACTGCTCGTGTTGTGAAGGGCGTTGCGGCTGAACGTACGCTAAGGATATGCCTTTGGATCATCTGCTGTCTTTTTGCTGCTTGCTAGCTGCCTCTTCTGCCTGTCGCATGTCGTTGTTTTAAGAGCACATGATGCTTGCCAGCCAAAAGCAATCCAACACTGCTAGCTTAGAGGTCTGTTGACTTGTTTTAAATGATGGCTCACTGCCTGGTCTCGCGTGACATTGTAAAAGCAATACCTGTCTTTTATTTCTGGCCCCGGGTGTGGTTGAATTCTTTCTTGCAGGATGTATAACGCTGCTCGCGTTTGGTTGGGGTAGCTGCAGTCGCGCTGCCCTTCGATCTTTTTAAAGCCTGTACAGCCACTGTCCTTTTTGCTACGGCCATGGGACAATCTCTTGGCACCAAGTCTCATGTTTACGGTCCCCGCTAGATGCACCGTGGCAAGTCTCCTTGGTCTCGCGGGTCTTTAAAATGTCTCAAGATTATCACGTATCGTAGCCTTGCATTTGCTTTCCATTTCAGGATTTTCTTTTATATAGATAGATAGATAGATACTAGGTTAGGTGAAAGTACTCTGTGCTAGCAGGTCAGAGAGAGAATTTGCAGCACTATTCATAATGGCTCTCAACTTTTTCCCCTCATTCTCTCCTCCACTACTACCTCCAGTGGCTCCATCATGTGAAACATTAATTGAGCTTGCCTTCTTAATCAGATGACTGATTCAGTGGGCCATTCTTGCAGTTATGTTAGTTGATGCACTTACTGTATGTAATGTTCTGTCCTAAACAGTAGTATTCACTCTTTTTTTTTTACATTTATTGATAAATTATGCCAATATTGAATTTGATATGAATCCTCTTCTGCCCATAAATAAAAGCATTACATTATTTAAATTTTTTTAACCTGATTTAAAAAAAATCCTTTGTTTATATTTGCAGTTCTCATATATTGTTACCTAAATTGAATGTGATCACTTAATCAAAATGAGCTTTTAGTAATGGCTGTTAGAATTTAACATTACTGTATTCATTTTCTGTTTATTTCTCTGGGATTACTTTCTGTCTAGTGACCAAAGATGCCAGGATTCTATAGCTAGAAACTGATTGATAATGGATCTTGTTTTAAATGAGAATAAGAAAATAATTTTAATGTTGCTGAATGTAGGCTATATATATATATATATATATATATATATATATATATATATATATATATATATATATATATATATATATATATATATATATATATATATATATATATATATGTGTGTGTGGTTTTGCAAAGAATGCCTCTCGGCTCTTCTAATCTGTCCTTCTTATTGTCTGTCTTTACTTTTATGAATTCTTCTCTTGATTTTTGATGATTGACTTTGGCAATGATAGGTCTACGTCCCAGAGAGTGTTCTTGGTTTAGCTAAATGAAGGGGTTCTTCTTCACCAAGAATTCTCGATCTTGTTGCTGAGTTCACCAGTGTAAGAATATACCAAATGATTATTTGGACCACTCCCAGGGCCTCATGTATAAAAGATGCATATGCCCAAAAATGTTGCATATGCCCGTTTCCACGCTCACTTCGAGATGTATAAAAACTAAACTTGGCATAAAGCCATTCACATTTTCATGGCAGCCTCACATCATGCATACACATTTTTCTGCTTAGTTTTACAAACTGGTGTCACCCAGCATCAAAGCAGTGGTACTGTTTCTGTTTACACACATTTCTGTTTTTTTTAGTACGCCAGTTTTAGTGTGACTTCTAAGCACAGCTTGTTGTATAGCGGGTCCGCAGTTTAGAAACAAGAAGAGAGAGCAGGTTAAAAGGTAGGCGAAGAAGCAGGCAGAACAAAGAGAGAAAACAAGCTGGTGAACAGAGTGGAAGCAGGTGGACGGGAGTAAAGCACAAAGGAGGAGCCAGTGGCCATCGCTCAGGAGGGGACTGTTGGTCACTCTTGTTGAGCTTCTTTGGGAGCAACCATTATGCTCTGGAGGTGCTCTCACTAGGAGGAGCCTTTGAGATGGCAGTGGTTGGGAGTACAGAGCGCCCACACTGGGTGCCTGGATTGGCAGTGGTTCCGGTGGAGCAGGGCTCGGTGGTTGCCTGTGGACGCTGTGGGATTGGCGGTGGGGGTCACGAGCTGGATGAGATGGGAGTCTGCACCTGCTGGTCAATGTCTCTCTGGGCTGCAAGGTCCAGATAGGATAAGCTGGAGAGGAGTCTGTTTTAAAGGAAGTTACCAGGGCTTACAGATGTTTTAAAAAGGTTTCCTGCACTGCGTTGTTTTAACCTCGGTTTTAACTGATTTTTTTCTATTTATTGATTTTTTTTTTTTTTTAACCTCCACCATTTGCTTTTTTTTATGGATTATGTATTTATTGAACTTTTTTGAGCACAGTACTTTTTATAATAAAAGCACTTGCACTTTTCACCATCTCTTTGCTTGGAGTGTTTTTGTCCTCATCTGCCGCACTCATCTCAGTTATGGTACTGACGGCGTCTGGTTCAAGAGGCTCCAAAGAGGTGACCCGCACCGTCGCACAGCATTATTCATGAGGCCCCTAGTTTTTCTGCTATCTCTCTAAAGGGTTTGTTTTGTTTTCTCAGCCTAATTATGGATTGTTTTTACTTGCATGGACCTCATATTAAGAATTCACAGTGATAAATTCTGAAATGCATATTCCACACCTTTTACCTGCTTAATAATTAATGAAATAATGAAGTAACTGCTCCCACCTGGCTATGGAACAGCTTGTAAGTCAAATGTCCAAATACTTTTGAGCCCCTGGAACTGGAAGGGCTATGCAGAAAAATGGCTGTCATTCCTTAACAGCTCATACATTATTTTTGGTAAACACCTTAAATTAAAGCTGAAAGTCTACACTTCACTCACATAATGGTTGCTTTATTTCAAATCCATTGGGAAGGGAAACAGAGCCAGAATTATGTCATTGTCCAAATACTTCTGAACCAGACTGTTTTTTCAAATCCATCCATGAATTTTCAGTTATTTATTTTAAACCTGCGAATTATTTTCACTTTAAATTCTGTTCATTATTTGTAAAACATTTTTAATTTTCCTTTTCCCCATTATTTTGACAAAATTTAATCAGAAACATTAGGAAAATCCTAAACCTCTTTTACATTAGTAAAACGTATACCTGGCAATCCTACCAGTATTGGTACTTCTTGACAGAATGATGCAGAGATCAAAATTACAGCCTTTGACTGCTTCCATCATGAATTTAGCAACAGCAAGGACTCTTGCATGATTCGCAAAGCTTCCTGCCAGGAAAGCTTATTGCTATGTGCCTGATTGCTGGTACATTTCTCAGCACAGCAGGAGCAGTTTATCAAGGGCAAAGGTTTACAGAATGTTTGCTATATTCTGCAGACTGTCCTAAAATATTTTTTTCTTCTTCTTAGGTTAAAGGATTCTGTGAAAAGGGCGCCAAAAACTCTTTTAGAGAAGTTACGCTGGGTGACCTTGGGGTACCATTATAACTGGGACACAAAGGTAATTTATTGATTTCAAACCTCTTCCTTGTTCCATTTTTGAGACTATTTTTTTAACTTTCTCTTTTCTGCTGCTTTATGTTTTGATTTATGTTTAAAAGAATTTATTTAAATCATTCTATTAGGATAGTGTTTTTCTGTTTATCAATGTTATCAGAAAAGAGTTAATTTTCACTTGTTAATATTTAATATTTTAATTAATATTCCCTATTATTATGCACCTTTGCATACTTTACCAAACCCTCAAGCAGAATTCACATAACAATTATAAACAATGTGGTATCGTTTATCCATCTTCTAGACCTGTTTTACCCTAGGCTTGTTCGAGGGAAAGACAAAGCCTATTGCAGCAAGCATAGGACATAAGACAATAGCAATCCCTGGACAGGGCACTAGTCGATCACAGGGAGAACACACAAGACAGACACACGCACACTAGGGCCAATTTAACAACACCCAAAACCTAAACAAACAGTGTCGTGTGAAACAAGTGCATAAATTACACATCTATGTTGGTTGGCATGTTTATCTGGTAAAGTCTTAAATCTGACGTAACAAATGCAGTCTTTGGAGAAAAATACATAAGTCAGTTTTCAAGAATTTTAATTGTCTTAACAGTTACTTTTGTATTTTTTTTTTGTCATCAGATATTTTGACATTTTCAATGCAATATTTGTAACAGTGGTAGAAAGCTATCAGAAAATATTTTTTTGTATAAAACCATCTTCCACACATTATTTCTATATTACTGTTTAATAAAGACTAATGGATGACTGTAAAGCCTGTTATGACTGTGCTTCATAGGTTGTAACATCCATTTTTTTATTTTGAAATAAAAACAGTGCATGCAGATGTGTTGTCTGGTGGGCGAGATATGTGTATCACATAATGAGAAGGAAATCTAATTTTTTTTTTAAATTAGAAATTAAAATTACACACACTGTATTTAAATAAATTCTCTCACAGGCAAGTACATTTTGCTTCAGAGTAGTCCTTTTTTAATGTGCTTTTATATTTGACTTATTCATGTTGTTATTTATACATAATTATATTTTTTCCTTGTTCAGTTGCTTTGAAAATTGTATTATAATGGGGTTTTTTCCTCTCGCTTGCCTAATCCTCCACCTCACTAAATGCTTATCTTATGAAGGGAAATGCCGTTGGACAATTTGACAGAAATCATGATGACTTCTCTTGCTGAAGAAGCAGCTGCAAGATTCAAATTTCTTGAAGTCTTTAATAAATAGATATTTCTGTCTTCCCATTTATGCTGCCTTCAAGACACAATGAAAAAAAATTGTATTTCTGGATGGACTGGGTTGCTTGATATTTTTTGAAGCCCAGATAATGGTTAGAGACTTAAAATAGTATTTATATCATGAAAAAGATCCATCTCTCTTAGTGGAGTTTTATTTTTAAACTATTTTAAGAGCAATTGAAAAGTTTATGGAGCAATGCCAAATCTGTCCCAGTTTTAACTTATTAAAATGTACTATGTCAAATTTAACCATTACTAAAGTTTGTGGGTTAAAAAGATATTTCAAAAAACCTCTTGTGTTTTTCTAGCAAAATGGTAAAGCCAATTTTAGTAGGCATGTCTTGAAGCAAAGTACAGTACTGTACTTTAAAATTTGCACTGTATTATCTGAATTAATACAGTATATGAATTATTAATGCAGTACTGTATTGCCATTTGTTAGGTGACAGTTACAGCAATTTAGAAACTTATTGAAATAAGGGGTTACAATAACTATAGACTAAATGGTATCAATTTATCTGAAGTTTTTTTATGTAATCTGTTTCTAATAAGATTTACTGTAGCACAAAGTAAGTACATATGTAGCAAGTCAAATTTCCATACATACTAGCTAGTAAGTTACAAAAATGAATAATGTTAACAACCTGTGTGCCCTGTCCTGCATTGAATTCTACCATGCCCTCATTGCTAGCTTCTTATGATTCTGAACTGGATAAACAGGTCAAAATAAAATGAACGAATGAGTTATTATAGAAGATAACTAATTTCCAGTTTTTATGGTGATAAATAATAAAACAAAAACTGAAAATTTCTTTTAAATAACTATCACCATGATATGTGCAGATGGGAAGCAGTGTGACCCTTTCAATTCAATTTTATAGACCTTGCATTTCAAACCTGTATCACTTTAATATATGAAGTTAATTGCTATTAAAGTCTTTTTGTTCAGGCATTCATCCCATAAGCCTTCTTTTGTTCATGTTGGCTTGGGTTTTGGTTCTCCGTGGCAGTGTTTGTGACAAAACATTTTTCAGATGTTGACTGACATACATTGGCAAGTCTGTATGTTCCGCAGTGCTTTTTTATATATTTGGCAGACTGATTATGCTTTACTGGCTGTTCCATTATAGACAGGAGAGTAATATATACAGCCTGTTTTGTGGTGAGTTGAAATACCTGCTCATTTTTTTTTTATTTAATTATTAAAATAAGTGAATGAGGAATATACAATAGTTCTTCCATAAAGTAGTCATTATTGTTGAGTAAGATATGAAAGTAAAAAAAAATATCAGTTTTAACACATAAGATAAATGGGATGGTTTTGCAGGTAATGTACACACTGAACTCAAAACACAGCCAGATGTAACTATTGACATGGGATAAAAGTGGTAGTTAGATGCGAAAGCATCCAATGTGTGGTAATCAATTATTTTCAAAAATTTAAAGATAATTAAGTGCACAAAATTTGTTTCTCTGAACTGTAAACAGACGTTTTTCATTTTTTATTATTTTGCTTTCTTTTTGAAAAGTCCTAAGATATACTGACTGTATATTCTTTTTCTTTAGAACTGAAAAAGTCGTATTTAATTGTATGGGTAATAAACCAGTCTGTTTACTAATTACAGTAACAATATTTGATCTTAACCTAATATTAAATCAGTGAGGGATTCTGTGTCATCAATAGCTGTAATTTTCACTTGACACCGAAAGTTAGTTTTTAAATTTTAGTACAGTTACTCCTCACTAAAGATGTAAGGTACAAGCCAAATTTAATCACGTTTTGTTTTATATGTAGCTATCTACCTAGACTGTGCAATGTTTTATTTGCTGATTATGAAATACATTTACGAAAGACAAGCTTGAGAAAAGAAAGTACAGACTGTGCTGAGAAGCATCAGATTTACAAGAGTGCTTACATTTTTGCTTTCGATTTTATGTTTACTAGCATCAGTATAGCAGTTGTTGAATGTTTTTTAATTCTTTCAAATGACAATAAATTTGCTCTTGGCACCTGGTCTCAGCCAAAACAATTTTCAGTCTTCCTTAAATAATGTACAGGTATATGTGTTTTCTGTCATTTATTTGTTTATTTATTTATTTTGAGATAAACATTTTCTAAATTCCAGAGATGCTTATGTGCTTATTTAAAAAAAAAAAAAAAAACTTTTTAATGTACTCGGATCACATCACCTTGGATAAAATTTAATTTTGTATCCCCTCCCCCCCCCCCCAACAGTATAAAATATCCTGAAAGATTGATCTTAGAAATGTGAAATGGTTATATAAATGGCCTTAGAACTGCTAATGATTAAAATATGAAAAAGAAAATATGTAGTGGTGAAAACATCATTTAAGTAAACTGACTTTTACATTTATTAGGATTAATGACATTTACACTTTTTATTGCTTTTTATGTTTTAGGCACTTTTTTTCATACTTTTGAACTGAACCTTTCCACAGTTGTAGACTCTACATTATGCTAAATGGGCCTGTCTCTCTTTTATATAATTAATTTAACAAAAAGTAAGAGAGAAGGGCATTTCATTATAGAATTAAACCTGTGAGGAAATTAAACTAGTAAACCATACTCATCCATCCATCCATCCTCTTCCGCTTATCCGAGGTCGGGTCGCAGGGGCAGCAGCTTGAGCAGAGATGCCCAGACTTCCCTCTCCCCGGCCACTTCTTCTAGCTCTTCCGGGAGAATCCTGAGGCGTTCCCAGGCCAGCCGGGAGACATAGTCCCTCCAGCGTGTCCTGGGTCTTCCCCGGGGCCTCCTCCCGGTTGGACGTGCCCGGAACACCTCACCAGGGAGGCGTCCAGGAGGCATCCTGATCAGATGCCCGAGCCACCTCATCTGACTCCTCTCGATGCGGAGGAGCAGTAAACCATACTGTCACTTTTAAATATTAATTTTGACTGAGCCTAACCCTCTGCACATTATATTTTCACAACAGTTTTGTCCATGGTGTCAGATGTAATTTAACCCTTTATTGCAGAAAATAAATTGCACGCCTGATGCTGCTTTCTTGAATTGCCTGTGTAGCAAGTTGGTTTTATCTTCTTGAGGAAATTTTACCAAATGTGCTGGGAGAATTGCAGTTCTGTGGGTGTTAACAGAAAGATTGTGTGTGGCGGGGTGGTAGAAGAGTTCAGAAAGAGAAATGACAAGCGGTAATATTCAGGTGGTTTTGATTGTGTAATGGTAGTGGATATCAAAAATAGCAACCTTTCTCATTTTCAGCAAAATGTAATATTTTTATTCAAACATGAATTGGAAAGCTTGCGCTGAGTTCTTAGTACTCATTAAGGCAGAAACGGACCATTCAAGAAAGGTGGCAGTAAAGGCTACCACAACCGAATGCCAGGTGGGCTGTGGTTAGCCAGCTAACATTAGAATAAAATGGTAGTGCTTTGCAGAAATTTATCAATGTTTACAGTTGTCACACATAAGATATGACAGTCAATGACCCAACAGATGTCTAAGAGCAAAACAAGGTGTCATTCCAGTTAGCAAAATTTGGATACAGGAAAACTGGAAAAATTGGATCCTATTTTCGGCTGAATCACAGTGATACAAGATTACAGTCAAAAGCCCATGAGTTGGTGGAACAGTCCTAAAAGGTGTCGGCAGTGCAGGCAAGATTAAAGCTTTCTGATATATTTTTGTGGCACTATGCTATAACATAGCATTGCACCTGTTTTGCAATTTTTTTTAATTTTATTATATTGATACTTGATGATATACAAGGCTACGAAAGTTCTGTAATTGTTGTAGATTGCAGACAATGAATTCAGCTAAAACATTGGCCTGTCTAGTCAGTACATCTTAAAGCATTTGGCAAAGAGGTAGAACAGCCCGCCTAATTTGAAGTAGATCTTAATTTGGTGCAAATATAGGACACACTCTGTCAACATGTCAGTAATGTAGACAAGCTGTGAAGGATGTATCCAAAAAATTGAAGTAATTTTGTAAACCTACTTCTTGTAAAGAAAATGCATTGTTGTCAATCAGTCAAATTTAGAATTGATATCCATTTTTTTTAGATTTTTTTATACACATCTGTTGGTGCTTGTCTTTTTCAGACTTACTCCGCAGACAGATATACTCCTTTCCCCAATGATCTCCATGCTCTTTCTGAGAAAGTAGCTGCCATCTGCGGCTTTCAGAACTTTTCAGCAGAGGCAGGAATCCTGAACTACTACCACTTTGATTCTTCTCTCGGAATTCATGTTGATGAATCTGAACTTGATCATAGTCAGCCACTGCTCTCCTTCAGGTAATGCTCAATTGGTGACAAACCCGCAAATCATAAACCTGTGAATCACAAGTGTTTTGTCTTGGTAGAGTAATATCTTGCTCTACTTTCCCCTATTGTATTAGTAATATGTAGCCTTTGTTAAAATGCCTAATCTCACAGACTTACCACTGCTTATAAGGTATTATAGTATATAACTTATCCCCACCTTCCCTTCTATATCTATAACCTCAGGCAATTAGGTGTAGTAAAAAGACAAGCAGGAGTTAAGTTACACATAAAATAATGTATTATTGACAATAATCATAAATAATAATATGTAAAGTACATTTGAATATTGGCAACCAAACAACCTGATTAAATGGTGATGTGTAGTTTCAGGCGGCACACAGACTTGTTAGTTACTTAAAAATGTCTTTAGTTAAAGCTTCATTCAGCTTTCTTCAGAACAGGCTGCATTGTCTGCCTCAATATGGCTGCCGAGTTGTGCTCTCCATTGTGTTGTCTTCTTCAGTTCATGGTTTGATGGTCTTCATCAGTTTGGTAAGAGAGATACTTCTTCATCATATGTTGCTTAGTAAGAGAGAGAGAATGTGGTTGAACAAGCAGATTTATAGATTCTCTGCCCAACCCCTAGAGCCAATAGGACATCATAGTACTTAATGGCCTCTGAGACAAGCCAATTCCAAACAGCCATACCTCAGACCAATGAGGAAATAGAACATCTTAACACCTACCACCCCCAAGACCATATGTCTTTATGGCTATCTTGTGGGGGTTGAAAGACCCTAGCAGAGAAACACTCGCCAAACTGGTTTAAGGCACAACCTCCCCCAACTCTGTTGTAAAATTCAAAGAGACCCATTCCTTGGGGGTGGGGGGCGGTAAACACTCACTAATGTAACACTAAATTACTTTGCTTTGCCTAAATTACAAATAAAGACATACAAAGTATTTATCAAGTTATATGCAAAATCTTACATCACAACAACAAGGGACAACCTGGATTTTTAAGATGTTGTTTAACTTTAGTTTTGTTTAATATATTTCGATTTTAGTGCTTGTTGTGTTTATTTAAGTGTAAGGTACCATTTCTGATTACAAAGCACATTTTTTGATTGATTATACTGGAATATGACTGTTTTAATATTATTTACAACTGTTTTGCTCAGTGCATTCAAGTATTCACACATCAGATAAGGAAAGGAAAAAGACAGTAACAAAGAATTTCTTCTTCTTTCAGCTGCTCCCGTTAGAGGTTGCCACAGCAGATCATCTTCTTCCATATCTTTCTGTCCTCCTCATCTTGCTCTGTTACACCCCATCACCTGCATGTCCTCTCTCACCACATCCATAAACCTTCTCTTAGGCCTTCCTCTTTTCCTCTTCCCTGGCAGCTCTATCCTTAGCATCCTTCTCCCAATATACCCAGCATCTCTCCTCTGCACATGTCCAAACCAACGCAATCTCACCTCTCTGACTTTGTCTCCCAACCGTCCAACTTGAGCTGACCCTCTAATGTCCTCATTTCTAATCCTATCCATCCTCGTCACACCAAATACAAATCTTAGCATCTTTAACTCTGCTACCTCCAGCTCTGTCTCCTGCTTTCTGGTCAGTGCCACCGTCTCCAACCCATATAACATAGCTGGTCTCACTACCGTCCTGTAGACCTTCCCTTTCACTCTTGCTGATACCTGTCTGTCACAAATTATTCTTGACACTCTTCTCCGCTCATTCCACCCTGCCTGCACTCTTTTTCACCTCTCTTCCACAATCCCCATTACTCTCTACTGTTGATCCCAAGAATTTAAACTCATCCACCTTTTCCAACTCTACTCCCTGCAACCTCCCTGTCATTTACACACATATATTCTGTCTTGTTCCTACTGACCTTCATTCCTCTCCTCTCATATCTCCACCACTCCAGGGTCTTCTCAACCTGCTCCCTACTATCGCTACAGATCACAATGTCATCAGCAAACATCATAGTCCATGGGGACTCCTGTTTAATCTCGTCTGTCAACCTGTCCATCACCATTGCAAATAAGAAAGGGCTCAGACCCGATCCCTGATTTAATCCCACCTCCAACTTGAATGCATCCATCACTTCTACCGCAGACCTCACCACTGCCACACTTCCCTCGTACATATCCTGCACAACTCTTACGTACTTCTCTGCCACTCCCGAACACTAAAGTATATTTTAGAATATTTTATGAGTGAGAAGGAAAAATTCATGAATTAGGTATGTAGCTATAGTACTCCTTTGCGTTCACATAACAATATTATTGCTAAAAAACTATAAATATTAATTCAAGAAATGTCCATCTTAATGTGAATATCTTCATGTTTTAGAATAAAAAAACAAAGCATGTCAGATTTATTACTGCAGTTAAGCATTTGTTTTTGTACTACAAAGCTGTATGAGTTTATAGCCTACTTTAAACTACACATGCAGAATAAGCTTAACTTTCCCAAGTATTGACCTGTCAGAGCACCATAAATAGATTCCAGCATCAGAAAGTTTATCTGTATTGATTTAGATAACTAAAAAAGAAAATCTCAATACTGCTTTCTAATTTTAAGATTTTTTTTTTTTTTTTTTTCCCCCCCTATTAGTTTTGGCCATTCTGCAATCTTTCTCCTTGGCGGTTTAAGCAGAGAAGACCCAGTGACTCCAATGTTTATGCATAGTGGAGATATTATAATTATGTCTGGATTAAGCCGCCTTGTCTACCATGCTGTTCCTCGAATTGTAATATGTACTAATAGCCATCCTGTCCCTCAGAGTCTTACTGAGGAGTTTAGAAACGAGAATCCAGAAGATTCAATTGTACAGACTGTTTCCAAAGAAGATTGGGAAATTTGTGAAGAGTATATGCAGACATCACGAATAAACATGACTGTAAGACAAGTCCTCAAAATCGGAGCGGTTTTCCCTAGTGAAGCTAGCAATAAAAGAACTGTGAAGGGACAATCGGATGCCTATTATGACAATCATGAAGAAAATGGTACAAGTGAAATTAAAAGAAAGAAAGATGTCTGATTAACAGTTTACTCTAGTGCAAATTGTGGTATTGAGATTCATTTGTTTTTGTCATTGGTACCTTGCCATTTTAAAATGGAAAAATATTTTTGCCAAATTATGAATTTACTGTAGATTCAGTTTCATTAAAATACAGTAATCAGTGTTTATTTATTGACATGATATCACAAACATGACGTGTTATGATCCAAATGGAGTTTTCCATAGCCCGTAAATGTGTTTGAAATTTATAATGCTTTATTTTATTTTTTTTAATTTATTAAGTGGAACCCTAAAATGACCCAATGGTTGTTCTCCATGTCAAATACCCTTTTTTTTAATCTGTTGTGCCTTGGAAAAGCTATTTTTGTAAAACACTCAAATTAAACTTTGATTCAAATGTTTGTTGTTTTTTTTTTTTAAATATGAAAACGAAAAATATATTTGCATTGTATCAGTTGTCATATAGGATACAGTATTTTATGTATGGGATATCTAATATTTTTCTATTGAAAAAGTTTCCAAGAAACCTTTTTTAGCAGTGAGCTTTCTTCATGTTGATCATGACACTGCAGTGAGCCTTTTTCTGAGGATGTTCGTGGCCATCCTGGGTGTGGAAGTATGCCCTACAGGCCTACCTGATCAAAGCATCTGCACGGAAGCTTTTTCCACGTGCATATTCAAGGCTCTGTGGTCATAGTTTAGTACACCGTAGAATCCTGAAACACAGAGTACAATTCATAATTGTATGAAACTCTGGGCTTAACTTATATTTTGCTACTGTTTAATTGTAGGCACCTTTCACGGGCAGTTTCTCTTTAACTCTTTAAGTTGGATTGGTAACTTTTGAGTGACACATAATGTGCCTGTAATCTAAACAGATGCTTTGTCAGAGTTTGAATTATGTTTATAGAGCCCTTGCTTACGTCTTCTTCACACAGTTGGGCCAAGTCTTGCCTGATCTGTTAATCTACAACCCCAAATCAGAAAAAGTTTGGATAGTATGGAAAATAAAATGTACACATTCTAAAATTTTACATTGAGTTTTAATTCATTGCAGACAGATGTTTAATATTTTGTCTGGTCAACTTCATTTAATTTGTTAAGATACATCCATTCCTGCATTTAATAAAAAATACATTTAAGAAGCACTGTGGTTTTTTTTTTTTTGTTTTTTTCTTCAATTTGCATTTTCCATACCATCCCAGTTTTTTCTGATTTGGGGTTGTAGGTATGGCTCAGTTTTGTAATATTTCTGGCTTGTAAAAATTTTTGCATGACAGTAGTAAATTAAGGTGGACAAAACAGTTTGGAAATGAGCTTATCAAAGGCAGGTTGCCTACTATTCAAGCTAAGGTATCATCACAAGCTATGGTGAGTAAAATTAGTGCAAACAGTTGTCCTGTGCTCATTCAGCAGTATGTGATTGCAGACAGGCCTAATATGTCTGTATTCATGTGGAATGGCAGGAAGCAGAGTGTCTGCAGTTGTGGATTGTATGCTATGAAGTATTTTTATTTTCGAAGTGTATAAGAAATGTGCCAGTGCCATATAGTGGCAAAAACATATTACTCATATTAATTACACTAATGACAAATTATTCTTAGCTGTGAAATCTAGGAAAGTGTTTGAATCTCCCTGTGTGATTCTAAATCAGAAATCTCCATATATGACTTGCCTGCACCGGTCTGGACTGAGATATCACATTTTATGGGAGTTTTTTCACCCTCATGAGCACCTAATAATGGAAAGGAGATGGCCTCTTTCAGCACTCTCATAGCTCATGCATGGTACAGTAATGGGGGGGGGGGGGGGGGGGTGTAATTCTCTTCAGAGCATCACAGGTCGGGTAAGGCTCATGTCCAACAGGTTTTCATTAAAGGTAAATGATTTTTCTGCCACCTAGTGGCTCATCCTCCGTTTTAGAGGTGCTCTCTGGCCACCATTCTGATTTTATCTGTGTTTTGTATACTCCCTTTAAAACCCTTCCCCTGGACAATGTCCCCTTTGCACTCCTTTAGCTCAGTTACATTATTTTGCTCTTTACTGATCCCTTCAGAGAAGTACAGTATCTGACCCTGCAAGGCATTAAGAAATAATTAGAAAATACTGTAAGCAAAATGTTTGTCGTTCTGACATATTTGGTTATGTGGATGTTAAACTATGAGTTAATGAAAGGTTTCCCTGCAGGATTTCCTGGTCATTTGTAGCAACCTGGAAACAAGAAGACTTCCTGAAATGAGACCTGATCAAGAGCAATAAACATTTTGAGTAGGAAAGTTTTAGCTTTTGTATGTGATTTAAAATGATGTAGATGTAAAATAAAAGATTTTATTTTGTATCCGACACAATGTTTAATGTGCTCAAAAAATTTTGTTTCAGTGGCACATGGTGAAACATGGAGTATAAAACAAGAGCTCTGCTTCTGACTGTTTATATTAAAACATAATTTCTTAATGAAATATATGGTACCGACGTGAAACACAGGACACTTGATATTGATCTTTGTCCTGTGGTTTAAATGCATGGCACAATGTTTCATTTGCATGTTTTAATGTTTCTCAATGAGAATGTTTTCTCACGCCCAAAGCTTTTCCAGTGTTTAGTTGCTGTAGGTCATCATCTTCCCCGTGTTACTGTATATTGAAGATGTATGGTCCTGTTGTAACACTATACACTTGTCTACCTTAAACTGGAGTGTTTTCTTCTGTCCTTCCAGCTGGTGTTTCCCAGTTAATGAATGGAAAGTTGATGTCCACAGTGGTGACAGCATCCTCTTTGCTGCATGTGTCTGTTTTGATTAAACAAGATGCTGTTGCTTGAAATGTCAGGATTCAGTGGTCTACAGCAGACTCCTGTCACTTGATCATCAGGCTTCTTCCATACTTTCTTAACTTAAGGTAATTTTCTTTTATAGACCTCCGAGGCAGTTTCCCTGTTAGTCTGCCTATTCATTCTGTCTGTGAAAAGCTAGTCAGAGATAGTTTGAAGAATATACAGTGGTGTGAAAAACTATTTGCCCCCTTCCTGATTTCTTATTCTTTTGCATGTTTGTCACACAAAATGTTTCTGATCATCAAACACATTTAACCATTAGTCAAATATAACACAAGTAAACACAAAATGCAGTTTTTAAATGATGGTTTTTATTATTTAGGGAGAAAAAAAATCCAAACCTACATGGCCCTGTGTGAAAAAGTAATTGCCCCCTTGTTAAAAAATAACCTAACTGTGGTGTATCACACCTGAGTTCAATTTCCGTAGCCACCCCCAGGCCTGATTACTGCCACACCTGTTTCAATCAAGAAATCACTTAAATAGGAGCTGCCTGACACAGAGAAGTAGACCAAAAGCACCTCAAAAGCTAGACATCATGCCAAGATCCAAAAAAATTCAGGAACAAATGAGAACAGAAGTAATTGAGATCTATCAGTCTGGTAAAGGTTATAAAGCCATTTCTAAAGCTTTGGGACTCCAGCGAACCACAGTGAGAGCCATTATCCACAAATGGCAAAAACATGGAACAGTGGTGAACCTTCCCAGGAGTGGCCGGCCGACCAAAATTACCCCAAGAGCGCAGAGACGACTCATCCGAGAGGTCACAAAAGACCCCAGGACAACGTCTAAAGAACTGCAGGCCTCACTTGCCTCAATTAAGGTCAGTGTTCACGACTCCACCATAAGAAAGAGACTGGGCAAAAACGGCCTGCATGGCAGATTTCCAAGACGCAAACCGCTGTTAAGCAAAAAGAACATTAGGGCTCGTCTCAATTTTGCTAAGAAACATCTCAATGATTGCCAAGACTTTTGGGAAAATACCTTGTGGACTGATGAGACAAAAGTTGAACTTTTTGGAAGGCAAATGTCCCGTTACATCTGGCGTAAAAGGAACACAGCATTTCAGAAAAAGAACATCATACCAACAGTAAAATGTGGTGGTAGTGTGATGGTCTGGGGTTGTTTTGCTGCTTCAGGACCTGGAAGGCTTGCTGTGATAGATGGAACCATGAATTCTACTGTCTACCAAAAACTCCTGAAGGAGAATGTCCGGCCATCTGTTCGTCAACTCAAGCTGAAGCGATCGTGGGTGCTGCAACAGGACAATGACCCAAAACACACCAGCAAATCCACCTCTGAATGGCTGAAGAAAAACAAAATGAAGACTTTGGAGTGGCCTAGTCAAAGTCCTGACCTGAATCCAATTGAGATGCTATGGCATGACCTTAAAAAGGCGGTTCATGCTAGAAAACCCTCAAATAAAGCTGAATTACAACAATTTTGCAAAGATGAGTGGGCCAAAATTCCTCCAGAGCGCTGTAAAAGACTCATTGCAAGTTATCGCAAACGCTTGATTGCAGTTATTGCTGCTAAGGGTGGCCCAACCAGTTATTAGGTTCAGGGGGCAATTACTTTTTCACACAGGGCCATGTAGGTTTGGATTTTTTTTTCTCCCTAAATAATAAAAACCACCATTTACAAACTGCATTTTGTGTTTACTTGTGTTATATTTGACTAATGGTTAAATGTGTTTGATGATCAGAAACATTTTGTGTGACACATGCAAAAGAATAAGAAATCAGGAAGGGGGCAAATAGTTTTTCACACCACTGTATATATGTCCAGGCATCTACTAAAATGCAATTTGTTTGAGGAGCACGATGGTACAGTGATTAATATAACTTTACTTTATTCGACATGACCTCAAATAAAGACTCTTCTGCTACCTGTTTTTAGTTGACATATTCTTCCTGTATCTATATGAGTTTGTTACCTAGTGCATCCTAAATGTACAGTGCACATTGTACAACTCACTGAGTAAGCATTATGAAAGCGTTGAGTGTTGTTTCCAGCCTTGCACCCAACTCAGACTCTCTTTGGCTTGTGTAATAGAAAAAACTGCTTGTCAAAGTTGATCGATGAATGAATGTTTTTCTGCTTGTAATGTTATTTCTTTCATCCTCGATCTGTTTTACTTGTTCAGTTACCTAATATATTTCTGTGGATGTTTACATTTTGATTAATTTCTAGCTGCAATGTGTGTAAGCAGCCAAACATCAAAAGAATGATGCCTAACGGAAAAATGACCTGTCCACTTGGGAGAAAACTATTATCACCACCGCGAGAGAAATTGCTGAAGCTCCACCGAGCAAATTGCACAGGAAAAGTATCATCAGTGGAAATGTTAAGGGTAGGTAGTATTCAAGAGTACTTTAAAATTTACCCTTGATGTATTGTCTGTAGCTCTTACCTTCTATTAACAAAAGATAAGAAGCTTGAAAAAAAAAGATGTAGCTAAAAAGTGAAAAATAGCAAACAAATTAAGCTGCCATTTTAGTTTGCATCTACAGTCATATGAAAATGTTTGTGAACCCCGCTTAATTCTTTGGATTTTTGTTTATCATTGCCTGAGCTTTTAATATATGACATGCCTTATGGAAACAGTAGTATTTCAGCAGTGACATTAAGTTTATTGGATTAACAGAAAATATGCATCATAACAAAATTGGACAAGTGCATAAATCTGGGCACCCCAAAAGAGATGTGACATCAATATTTAGTTGAGCCTCCTTTTACAAATATAACAGCCTCTAGACGCTGTCCTCCTATAGCCTTTAATGAGTGTCTGGATTCTGGATGGAGGTATTGGTGACCATTCTTCCATACTAAATCTCTCTAGTTAAATTTCATGGCTGCCGAGCATGGACAGCCTGCTTTAAATCATCCTCTAGAAGTCAGAGGACTGTGACTGCCATTCTAGAACATTGTGCTTTTCCCTCACCATGAATGCCTTTGTAGATTTCATACTGTGTTTTGGGTCATTGTCTTGTTGGAATATCCAACCCCTGTGTAACTTCAACTTTGTGACTGATTCTTGAACATTATCCTGAAGAATTTGTTGATATTGGGTTGAATTCATCCTCGACTTTAACAAGGGCCCATGTCCCTGAACTAGCTCCACAGCCCCACAGCATGATGGAACTTCCACCAAATTTGACAGTAGGTAGCAGGTGTTTTTCTTGGAATGCGGTGTTCTTCCGCCATGCAAAGCGCTTTTTGTTCTGACCAAATAACTCCATTTTTATCTCATCAGTCCAAAGCACTTTGTTCCAAAATGAATCTGGCTTGTCTAAATGAGCATTTGCATACAACAAGCGACTCTGTTTGTGACGTGAGTGCAGAAAGGGCTTCTTTCTCATCACCCTGCCATACAAATGTTCTTTGTGCAAATTGCGCTGAATTGTAGAACGATGTACAGATACACCATCTGCAGCAAGATGTTCTTGGGATGTTGGGATATAGCGGGTTGGATGATGGATGGATGGAGGATTGTTGATTTAAATAATAAAATGAGGGAAAATAAGGTATTTTTTAATTCTATGGCAACAAGTAGCAGTCATAAACTTAAAATTACACATACTTTTCTGGATTTATTTGTGAGTCAAATAATGAAAGTGTAATAGCTCAAAAACAACAAAACAGACACATTTGCGTTGTCTGATACTGGAAGTACTACTTCTTCTGCGCGATTTTTGACGATACGTGCAAACCGTCCTCCTCGCAACACATTGATCGACGGCCTTGAAGTTATCTTCTAATGTGTGTCAGAGAGTCAACAGCCCGAGATTTGCTCAAAACTTTCTAACATTTCTCGTAGAAATCCTTCTCGCTTCTCCGTGTTCATATGACAGATGCTCAGATATAATTTTCGATGACAGGCCTTGTTTTGCCATCTCTAAAATCACGTCTGAGTACTGTTCCAATGTCATGATGATGGTCCAGTCTACACACCAGTGACCAGTGTTTGCTGCAAGTGGTATCTGACCAGGTTGTTGACCTACAAAAACTTCCGGTTCAGACAAAATAAATAAAGGGTGTTTTCTCGTTCTCGTTTCTTGCATTTTTCTTTTCTGATATGCGAAAGAACAAAAGGAAAAAAGGAATTGTTTTGCTTTTTTCATTTTTCCCTTTTAAGTTGAAAATCAAATAAGTGTCTCTTTTTCTTTTTTAAATGATATTTTCTGAAACAGAATTTCAAATACCAAAAAGTGCACGGACTGTATGTGCACAATTAAGCAGTAATAGATTTGTTTCCATCTGAAAAGTGTGTACAGATACATTATTCTGGTGTTTTCCAAAGAAATTAGAATTTTATAGATATACCATGATAGTGATTTTTGGCATTGCTACTGTCTACCTGAAACTCGGGTCTCATCTACATTCACAACTCTATTGTCCAAAGGCCTCTTCTTCTAGCCACCAGTATGTAACTGTGAGGCAGGTGATCTGTGGAAGTAGAGTTTTCATGCTAAATGAAAGGAGTTGAGTTTAGTTGATGCAGTTTTGCTGTGCATTTATATATAATAATCATTTTAGGTGCACATTAGCACACCCTAGCTTGTATTCTACCCAGGTTCTTATGCTCAAGGTCAAGCATTACTGTATCACTTTTATTAGCATGACTTCCCTATGACAAATCAAAACTGAATAATTCGCCCAGTTGTGGTGCATCAACCGTGGGATGCGAATTTATTCTCATCCCACATTCCTCTATAAATATCCCCTTCTCACAATATTTAGTCTACACGCTTTTATACTTTGCCTTTGAGTGGATAGCAGTGCTGTCATTACATCTTCCCCAGTTCGTGTACAGCCAATGCCGTTTTATACTCGAAATAAATAAAAGACAGCTTGCTATTTTTAGCTTGATTGCCCGAAGGGATCAATACAGGTCTTCACCCAGGGAGACTGAAATATGAGCATGCTGTGCCTTATTTCTACCATATACTTGGATTGGGATGCAATCAGCGGTGCAAATTGGTGATAACCTCTGGATTTGCTCCGATCTCTAACACATTAATGACCTGTCAGAATGATTTAAGATAAGCCATTACCTGTTTTTGTGAGAAATGTTATCATTGGCTGTGTATCAGATCCAATTGAAATGATAATACAAATGAAAATACACATTTGCCTCCTTTGGAAATGCAAAGGTTATGCCAAGAAACTACTGCTCTGGGGCTGAAATCCCATCTTAGTGTGCAACCTTGTGCTTGGCCTTGGGTTCTCATATCATCACACTGCGTCTGACTTAGGTTTGGCTATTCTTACAGCATGGGAGCACAAAAAGGTGATGTCTCTGTAGTCTGCATTTCTTACTTTACTCCCAGTGAGATTAATCCTTAGCATTTACCACTCAGATAGAAGAACTGCATAAACTCTTCCTAATCTTCATTAATGTGGTGGGCAGGCACCCTGCCTGGGGTTTGTTTCCTGCCTTGCACCCTGTGTTGGCTGGGATTGGCTCCAGCAGACCCCCATGACCCTGTAGTTAGGATATAGCAGGTTGGATAATGGATGGATGGCTGGATGGTTAATCTTCATTAATTCTACTAAGGATTACTATTGATACAAACAGCTACACAGATAGTGACCTGGAGACTTCTCTAAGATATTGGCATCATTACATATTTAAGGTGACACTGGCATATACAGTATGTAATGGAACCCGGGACGTCAGCAAGCCACAAAATCCCCAAACACGATCACACAGTGTCTTGGGATCAAATAAAGGATGGTTTATTAACCAAATTCCTCCACAAAGTAGCACAAGCACAGGTCTTCTCTCTACATAAACTTTCTCACACAATTCCTCTCGCCACCACACTGCCCTCCTCCAGTCAAGTGTTGCTTCATGTCCTCCCAGCTCTGACTCGCCTGGATAAGGGAGTGCAGTCCCCTTTTTTCTCCTTCAGCCACTGTGTGGTCAATTTTGCTGTGTGCTTCAGGTCGTTGTCATGTTAAAAGGTGAACATTCTGCCCATCTTCAACTTTCTGGCAGAGGGTAGCAGGTTTTCCTCAAGAATTTGACGGTATTTTGCCCCATCCATTTTTCCTTCTACCCTAACGAGAGCCCCAGGCCCCCTACAACAGGATGCTGCCCCCTCCATGCTTTACTGTAGGTATGGTGTGTTGAGGATGGTGAGCTGCATTGGTGTACCGTTTGGTATTGAGGCCAAAGAGTTTGATTTTGGTCTCCTCTGACCATAAGACCTTTTTCCACTTCAAGGTGCAAGCTCAAACGAGCCTTAATGTGGCCTTTCTTGAGAAGTGGCTTTTTCCTTGCGACCTTCCAGAACAAGCCGCAATTGTGTAGCACTTGTAAAATTGTTGTCACATGCACACCATTAATGACCACTTTTTGCCATCAAATCCTATAACTCCTTTAAAGTGGCCATTGGCCTCTTGGTAGCCTCTGTTACCAGTTTCCTCCTTGCTCTTCCATCCAGTTTGGAGGATCCAGGGATGGTCCTAGTAGTACCAAACACTTCTTTATTATGGACTTCACTGTGCTCCTTGGGATTGATAAAGCCTTTGAGATTTTTTTGTCTCCATCTCCTGCCTTATGTCTGTCCACAACTCTGTCCCTGAGATCTTTTGAAAGTGGCTTTCCACCCTTAGTCAGTTGTTTGCTGTCAGTTGCACTACCAAGCAAGGGAATGAATGCTCCAGGAACAGCTTCACTAATCACACTCATTACAACTGATCACAGGTGGAAGGAAGCCAGTAACCGCAATGGAAATGATGGGCACTGACACCTGATTGAGTTTAGGGTGGGGGGGGGGGGGTCATTTATTAATCTCAGTATTCCTTGTTTTTGATTTTTTAAAATTCTTCTGAACTGTAGCTGTGATATCTTTCACTTGGATGTTAAAGATTGCATTGAGTAAGTAAAACTGGAAAAGATATTAGTTTGTGTGTTTTCACTGAAGGCTGTACAGCAAAAAAAATGAGAATATTTTGAAGGGAGGGACTCTCTTCTATACCCATTGTATATTATTAGGTGAAGTGGGGGTCCTTCTATGACACCCCCACAACAAAACAGCTGGCAGGTCCCACGTGATATCTGTATCAGTGCTTGCTCTTATGCTCCTCACTTCTCAACAATGATAGCAGAGTAGCTCGAAGTCATCTATGCCAAATGAAGTAGTAAAGGGTGCAACTGAAAAGAAACCAAGAAAAAGAAATATTATGAGAAAGAAGAATAAAATCTGACTCTACTTTTTAAAGAGAGTTTTATGTCATGTTCGGTGTTCCACTTACTGTTTTCACACCCATAAACCTGATAAACGTCTTGACACACACCGGATTGACTCAGAAATGCGACTACCACTGCAAATGTCTCCATGATGACCATCATGAAACTAGCAGTAAAGAAGGGCAAGTGACACATTAATGCATAGAATTGACTTTTCCTGTAGAATCAATCGATGAATGGTGTGGAAGAGAAGTAAAATATCCACATTTATATGATCAGCAAAAAAATCGGTAACCTAGCTGATGGCACTCTGAAGGGCAGCCAGTGGAGACATTTTAATGAATGCCTTTGATTTAATCTTTAGTGCTTTGTTGAGTACATTTCTGTAATGCTCCAAACTGCATATATGTTTAAGGCAACGCAAATGCTTTTTAGTCATAAAGAAACCACTTGACACTCCAGTGTAAACTGAAAATCCAGGCCAGGCCTCTTCAAGTAGCAGAAAGGCATAATGCATTACATGACCAAACTAGAGAGTTTAAGGAAAATGCTTCATTAAGCACAACGTTTTTTAAAATAATTATTTAAATAAAATTAAATAAAATGCATATCTACACTCACTTAGCAAATTATTAGGATCATTTCACTAATTCTGGATAGGGCCTAATTTTGTTCTCAACTCAGCCTCGGTTCTTCTTGGCATGGATTCCACAAGATGTTGGGAACTTCTTCTTTCGGCTGCTCCCGTTAAGGGTTACTTCTTCTACCATATCTTTCTGTCCTCGTCACCTTGCTCTGTCACACCCATCACCTGCATGTCGTCTCTCACCACATCCATAAACCTTCTCTCAGGCCTTCCTCTTTTCCTCTTCCCTGGCAGCTCTATCCTTAGCATCCTTCTCCCAATATACCCAGCATCTCTCCTCTGCACATGTCCAAACCAACGCAATCTCGCCTCTCTGACTTTGTCTCCCAACCGTCCAACTTGAGCTGACCCTCTAATGTCCTCATTTCTAATCCTGTCCATCCTCGTCACACCAAGTACAAATCTTAACATCTTTAACTCTGTCACCTCCAGCTCTGTCTCCTGCTTTCTGGTCAGTGCCACCGTCTCCAATCCATATAACATAGCTGGTCTCACTACTGTCCTGTAGACCTTCCCTTTCACTCTTGCTGATATCCGTCTGTCACAAATCACTCCTGACACTCTTCTCCACCCATTCCACCCTGTCTGCACTCTCTTTTTCACCTCTCTTCCACAATCCCCATTACTCTGTACTGTTGATCCCAAGTATTTAAACTCATCCACCTTCTCCAACTCTACTCCCTGCATCTTCACCATTCCACTGACCTCCCTCTCATTCACACACATGTATTCTGTCTTGGTGGTCCTACTGACCTTCATCCCTCTCCTCTCATATCTCCACCACTCCAGGGTCTTCTCAACCTGCTCCCTACTCTCACTACAGATCACAATGTCATCAGCAAACATCATAGTCCACGGGGACTCCTGTCTAATCTCATCTGTCAACCTGTCCATCACTATTGCAAATAAGAAAGGGCTCAGAGCCGATCCCTGATGTAAGCCCACCTCCAGCTTGAATGCATCCATCAGTCCTACCGCAGACCTCCCCACTGTCACACTTCCCATGTACATATCCTGTACGACTCTTACATACTTCTCTGCCACTCCCGACTTCCTCATACAATACATTCCTGTGATATTCTGGTCCATGTTGACGTGATTGCATCATGAAATTGCTGTACACTCGTGCTGTGAATCTCTTGTTTTACCACAGGCCCAAAGGCCTCCTACTGCACTCAGATCTGGTGACTATGGAGGTCGCTGAAGAACACTGAATTCATTGCCATGTTCATGAAACCAGCTCAAGGCGACTTTTTCTTTGCGACATGGTGCATTATCATGCAGGAAGTAGCAATTTGAAAAATGGGTAAATTGAAGAGATGCTGATGTTCAGCAGCAATAGTCAGATAGTCTATGTCATTCAAGTGATGATTCATTGGTATGCATGGACCCAAAGTGTCCCATGAAAACATTCCCCACGCCATTACACCAGTAGCACCAGCCGTGACTGTTGACACAAGGCAGCTTGGGTGCGTGGATTCATGCTGTTAGTGCTAAATTCTAACCCTGCCATCTCTGTACCTCTGCAGAAATCAAATTCATCAGACCAGGCTACGTTTTTTCCATTCTTCAGCTGTCCATTTTTGGTGACCCTCAGCTTTCTGTTTTTAGAGGAGTGGAACCCAACATGGTCTTCTGCTATTGTAGCCCATCTGCCTCAAGGTTCGACATGTTGTTCATTCTGAGAAGCTTTTCTGCTCACCACAGCTGTACAGGGTTATCTAAGCGACCATAGCCTTACTGTCACCTTGAACCACTCTGGCCATTCTCCTCTGACCTCTCTCTGCAACAAGGCATGTCTTTTCACAGAAATGTTGTTAACTGGATGTTGTTTGTTTTTCACACCATTCTAAGTAAACTCCATCTGTAGGTAAAAATCTCAGGAGTTTACCTGTTACATAACAATTCAAATCAACTTGCCTTGCAACAACAATCAAGCCACACTTGAAATCACTGAGATCACTTTTTTTTTCTCCATTCTGGTATTTCATATGAACATGAACTGAATATCCGGACCAGTATCTGCAGAATTTTATGCATTGTGCTTCTGCCACGTGATTGGCTGATTAGATAATTTCATGGATAAGCTGGTGTACAGATGTTCCCAATAATTCACTCAATAAGTGTAGGTAAAGTTCCTCTCTTATCCTGTGATTCAATTAATCCTTATTTCATATTCAGCATCCTTGGGGCACAGTGATTTATGGGTTCATTATCGAGGGTTTCTGACTGTGTGGAGTTTACTCTTTTTTCTTTCTACACCCCGAGTTCTGTGTAGATTAAACTACTGAATTGGATTTAGTGACTTTAACAATGTTTTTCAGCACTGGTTCATTGCCAGTACTCCTTTGAAACAATTTATATCCATTTACTGTACAATCCAATTTAGAGCTGAGACACCAGAGCCTGTCTTGGCAGCGCTGAGAGTCCATCACATGCACATAGAGGTGATGCTACAGTTTAATGTACAATGCACCCCTAAGGGATACAAATGGGAGACCCACTAGGAAAGTGGAGCAGGTGTAAACTCCACATAGGCCAGCGTTTCTTAACCTTTAAGTATTTGCGACCCGAGTTTTCATAACAGTTTTAATCGTGCCCCCCCTAACGTTTCTTTGAAAGGAGCCCACTAATACCAATTTGTTCATTTTTAATTAATGATATATCGTAGATGCATATTTTATTATACCTACTTAACCTTTCTCGACATTAATCTAACTCTATATTTATTTTTCTAGTATCAGAATGTAGTTTAAGTTAATTTGTTTTGGTTTCTATTGATGTATTTTTCATATTTTCGATTTCTTGTTTTCTTTTTTTCACATCTTCATGCCCCCAGGGGGGCCCGCCCCACAGTTTGAGAACCACTGACATAGGCAGAGACCATGAATTTAAGTAGGGATATGGACCCAAGACTCTGCGGCAGAGAGGCAGCAATTTATGTAAATCATGTTATAATTTTTCTAGCAAGTCAAGTGTAAGATACCACAGGTCATGCATGAATTAGCCATGTATCTAGTGCGAAGTCAAGCAAAATGACCCCTTTCATTGGCTAACTAAACAGATTAGTTTTAGGTTTTTAGGCTTGCGCCACCACCATCTACTCAAAGCACCGTGATGTTCCAACAATGATGGATGGATTAAAAGCCAGAAGTCTGTATGACCATCAGCATCAAGTGACTCCGTGAGAACCCTAACTACAAAGAGGACTATTTCATTTATGTTAGGTAGAATGCCCAGAGAGGATTGGGCGGTCTTGTGGCCTGGAACCCCTGCAGATTTTATTTTTTTCTCCAGCCTTCTGGAGTTTTTTTTTTTGTTTGTTTTTTCTGTCCACCCTGGCCATCGGACCTTACTCTTTTTCTATGTTAACTAATGTTGTCTTATTTTAATTTCTTATTTTGTCTTTTATTTTTCTTTTCTTCATTATGTAGCACTTTGAGCTACTTTTTGTATGAAAATGTGCTATATACTGTAAATAAATGTTGTATTGTATTACATGTTGCCTGAAGAGGAGGCCTGAGTTGCCTTGAAAGCTTCCATCCATCCATCCATTTTCCAACCCGCTGAATCCAAACACAGGGTCACGGGGGTTTGCTGGAGCCAATCCCAGCCAACACAGGGCACAAGGCAGGAACCAATCCTGGGCAGGGTGCCAACCCACCGCAGGACACACACAAACACACCAAGCACACACTAGGGCCAATTTAGAATCGCCAATCCACCTAACCTGCATGTCTTTGGACTGTGGGAGGAAACCCACGCAGACACGAGGAGAACATGCAAACTCCACGCAGGGAGGACCCGGGAAGCGAACCCAGGTCCCCAGGTCTCCCAACTGCGAGGCAGCAGTGCTACCCACTGTGCCACCGTGCCGCCCGCCTTGAAAGCTTGCATATTGTAATCTTTTTAGTTAGCCAATAAAAGGAGTCATTTTGCACTAAGGGTCATTAACACAATACAACACCGTAGCACCATGTACCTAGAAAAAGAAAGAATTCACCCCCCAATATGAAAGAGGACAGGTGGCCCACTTCTGTAATTCATAGTCAAAGGGCCATAGTTTTCTGTATTTGAGAATGAACTGACTCTCTAGGACCAGCTTTAGTTTTCTTCCCTTCCTTGTCTGCCATCTTCACCATACATTAGATTGGCTAATTCCATTAGTCTGACTCTCATCTTGGAACAGTTTTTTTAAATTGTGGACACCATCAGAGTTAGCTTTTACGTGCAGAAATGCTACAGTCATATAGAGTTCAAAGTGGGGATTGAGTTGGTCGCAATAAGCAGAATCAGGTTGGCTGATTTTGGTCCAGTCATGTCAAGGCCTGACTAAAGACTGGCATCCTGCATGAATTTGTGTCAGATGTTAGCAGGGTAGTCTTCAGTCCCTCAGAACCCTGATTTGGAATAAGTGGGTCTGCAAAGTTCGATGGGACGTTCAAAAAGTTTTTTTTAACTCTATTTATTAAGAGTTTCAAAAACAAATGACATCACTTTTCTACATAGTAACCTTCGTTTACGATGCAATTTTCCCAGCGTTGTACCAACCTTTTAATGCCCCATTACTACTCCTACCGCCTTCACTGTTTCCAACGAAACTATAAAAGTGCGGAAACTTTTGAACGTCCCCCGTATGTACCTAGAAGGACGGTCTGCAGCAGGAGGTTACTTTCTTAATCACCTGACTGGACTGTTTTATAATGAGTGGCACAGTGGTGTAGAGCTTAGCACCGCTTCCTGACAACTCAAGTGGCCTGAATTCAATTCCAGTGCTTATCACTTTCACCTTACATGTTGGCCTTCAGTTCACATCATTTTTCACTTTATTCGTGGGTTTTCTCCTATTACTTCAGACTCCTTCCACATCTGTAATCCATTTTAGGTTAACTGGCAGCCTTGACCTGGTGAGTTGTGAGTGTGTGTGTGTGTGTGTGTGTGTGCCCTGCAGTGGACTGCTGCCATCTTGGGTTGGTTCTTACCTTGAGCTCCATACTGATGGATGGACTTTGGCTCCTCGTGACTCTAAACTGGACAAAGTGAGTACACAAAATGGATGACCAGCTGCTTTCATCCATCCATCCATCCATTTTCCAACCCGCTGAATCCTAAGTACAGGGTCACGGGGGTCTGCTGGAGCCAATCCCAGCTAACACAGGGCGCAATGCAGGAACCAATCCCGGGTAGGGCGCCAACCCACCGCAGTAATGTCAACAAAATGCACATTTCAAAAGTTCATAATAGCTTAAAAAGCATTTCAGCTGGACTGAATATAGAGATGGAACTACATTCATCATTTTTATATCGAAATGTAAATAGCTTTAAAAATAATCAGTAATGACTTAAAGTTGAAAAATCAAAGCAGTATTCTGTTACCTTCCACGATTAGCTTCGAACCTCAATGGCTGCATTAAGGGTATGAGCTTCTGGATGGGGCCTATTGGCTTAGATTCTGCTTACAGCACTTTCAGAAACGAGATGGCAGAATGAACACATGAGATTGATGTTATTGTGCTCACCTTAGATCGGCGGCACACTGCGTGACTTTGAATTGGAGAGCATGTCAAACCTGTCAACTGCAGTTGCTGGATCTCATTGCCTTGAGGCTGTCAGATTACATGAACAGAGCATGCAGGGGATGATGGGTTACATGGCTTGCCCATGATTTAAAAGCAGATTTTCAAATTTACTGGTATACCTCTGACTAAAGACAAAATCAAACACAATTTGTTTGTGGCGTGTCGCAGACCACTATAACCGAGTCTCTGGAGAATCCATGACTCGCTAAGATTATGTAAATGAAGGCTGCGACATGAGATCTCTGGAAAAGTTATGTAGTGTGACACCGGCCTTACCCAGAATGCTGCCAAGGAAATCAAAGTATACAAAAATGACAAGTTTATTATGAAACAATTATGAAAGGGATAAGGCCTGGGAGGGAGACACAAGCAAGGGGTCTTGCAAGTAAGAATTGCATTTTAAGAATTTCAAAGTGAGCCGAAAGTGCCATCTTCTTCCATACGCTGCACTAAACACATTGTAAGGGTGCATTCAGTGTGATATAATATAATCATCCATCCATTCATCCATCCATTTTCCAACCCGCTGAATCCGAACACAGGGTCACGGGGGTCTGCTGGAGCCAATCCCAGCCAACACAGGGCAGGAACCAATCCCAGGCAGGGTGCCAACCCACCACAGGACACACACAGACACACCCAGCACACACTAGGGCCAATTTAGAATCACCAATCCACCTAACCTGCATGTCTTTGTACCGTGGGAGGAAACCCATGCAGACACGAGGAGAACATACAAACTCCACAAAGGGAGGACCCGGGAAGCGAACCCAGGTCTCCTAACTGCGAGGCAGCAGCGCTACCCACTGCGCCACCGTGCCGCCCATAATATAACATAATATAATATAATCTTCTTCTATAATATGCTACCGTGGCTGTTCGTTTGTCTGTCCAGGATTTTAAATCACCTGTAGCTCACAAACCGTTTCACCTATTGACTTGAAATTTGATACACATATACTACGTGACGTCTACTATCCGCTTTCGTGGTTATGATTTTGTTACTCTTTATTTTTATTCTATTTTATTGTAGAATCAACTCTCTGCAGCGTACAGCAGGGCGGCCGTGCGCGCATGCGTACGGGTGCCGTTCTCATTCCCTACCACCTTCGCTAATCATTTTTGAGGCAGATTGAAGACTTAAGTGCCAGATTAAGTGAAAAAATCAAAGAAAACGTACTAAGTAATTGCAACACAAAAACTAATTAATCAGTTTTAACACGAAAAGATGCAGACGAAAGGAGAAGCAGCGGGCCGCTAGGGTGGAGTAAAGAAGAGCTGCTCAGGAAGCAGCAAGTACATCAACCTCTGAACAAACGAATGGTAAATGTACAGAGAAAGAGCATGATAACTATGAATGCTCAAGTCAAGTGTATTCACTGCACATTATTGTGCAGTGCGCCGTTACTGGTATAATATAATATAATATATATAAAGTCGGTTTCCTCCGAGCACTCCGGTTTCCTCCCACAGTCCAAAGACATGCAGGTTAGGTGGATTGGTGATTCTAAATTGGCCCTAGTGTGTGCTTGGTGTGTGGGTGTGTTTGTGTGTGTCCTGCGGTGGGTTGGCACCCTGCCTGGGATTGATTCCTGCCTGGTGCCCTGTGTTGGCTGGGATTGGCTCCAGCAGACCCCCGTGACCCTGTGTTTGGATTCAGCGGGTTGGAAAATGGATGAATGGATGAATATATATGAAGTCTCTGTGTGGAAGTGTGTGTGTCTGTCCAGCCCGGAAGTGAGAGGTGGAGTCGGGGTGAGGGCTCCTCCTCTGAGGAAACAGAAAACTCACTTAGCCGCTAATAACACAAGCGAGGCTAGCACGTCAGCAAAACAAAACCTCAGAGGAAAGACAAAGTCACTTAGCCGTTAACATCAGCAAAACAGTGTCCCTTTTACTTTTCCTCCCACCGCTACTGCACATGTGATATGAGCACATCGGCAAAACGAAACCTCCGAAGAAAGACAAATTTGCTTAGCCGCTAAAGCACAAGCGATGCGAGCACATCGGCAAAACAAATCCTCCTAGGAGAGAGATGCCCGGAGTATTTCCTTTCAGTTACCTGACATCTCTACATTTCAGTTTTATTTCTGACGATTTCAATAGTTTCTAGTACCCTGGGCTTTTTACAGCACGGGTTTACACAGCTAGTAATATATAACCGTCTACGCGTGGAAGTCTGTCTGTCCTGGCCGGAAGTGAGAAGTGGAGTCGGGGTAAGGGCTCCACCTCCGTGGAAACAGAAAACTCACTTAGCCGCTAATAACACAAGTAAGGCCAGCATGTCAGCAAAACAAAACCTCAGGAGAAAGTCAAAGTCGCTTAGCCGCTAACATCTACAAAACGGTATCCCTTTTATTTTTTCTCCCGCCGCTAATGCACAAGCAAGGTGAGCACATCAGCAAAACGAAACTTCCTAGGAGAGAGATGCCCAGAGTAGTTCCTTTCAATTGCTTGACAATTATACATTTCATTTTTTTTTCCTGATAATTTCAATAGTTTCTAGGACCCCGGGCTTATACAGCTAGTATAATATAATACCATAGATCTGTCATTTCCCTCATTTGGCAAAGTGGTCCTCTGTCCACAACACTTTAAGGACCACTGATCTAATGGACGGTGCCACCTGCTGCTAAGATTATGTTATTGCTGTTTTTACAAACCGATACAGCATAGGCCTTTTCAAGCTACAGACTTTGAAATCCTGCTGAATTAATGGTATGTGGGGTCGCACAGTGGTAGCACAGTAAGGAGACCAGGGTTCACATCCCAGGTCCTCCCTGCATGGAGTTTGCTTGTACTCCCCATGTCTTCATGGGTTTCCTCCCACAGTCCAAAGACATGCAGGTTAGGTGCATTTGTGATCCTAAATTGTCCTCAGAGTGTGGTTGGGGTGTGTGTGTGTGTGTATGTGGGGGTGTGTGTTTGCCCTGCGTTGGACTGGTGCCTTGTCCAGGTTTTGTTCCTGCTTTGTACCCTTTCTTAGCTGAGGTAGGCTCCAGCAGACTCCCGCATCCCTCTTTAGGACTAAGCAAATTAGCAAATGACTGACTGACTATGTGTTTGCTGATTTCATAGATTAAAACACGCTATGTGGATGGCTGGCCCTCATGATGAAGATGCTGTTTCCTCTGTTCTACAGCTCCATTACAGCATCACCCTTCTATTATACCCCTAGACATGAGGTTATCTTTTTCCAAATCAGAAAGCCTTCCATCTTGTAAGTTCATTGATTTCATTTATATAAGTAATGCAGATTTGCTTGCCTGTGAATATTTATGTAAATGTTTTCATGGTGCTTGAGCCGCCCAACAGTCATTTTTCAGGTAAATGTTCATTTTACTTGGCCTGAGAGTTAAAAAAAAAAAAAAAAAAGTTATATTCTACCAGTTGGTAAGATTTGATTTCGACCCTGACTAAAGTATGGTATGGATCATTTACCTGAAGTGAATGCGTTGGGCCCCCTGGAAGACAAATCTACTCTGATTACAAGTCTCGTTTCTTAGAGACGTGCTGAGGAAAATCATTCATTACATTCAGTAAGAAAATGTGTGCCTGAGAACAATGATAAATGCTGAAAGGAAGCATACTGAGATGAAAGTAGGAATAGCATATTTACAGTATAATGTGCAGTGTTTGGTTTAGCCTGTCCAATGGACTTTCAGCCATATCTCAAGACAAGTCTGGATAAGGCAGTTGGGAGCTACTTGCAAATATGAACAAACTGGTCTTCTAATATTGCTGAAAGGCCATGAATGGTTCTAAGAAGAAATACGATAATGTCTTATGGGCTCTTGATTAGCAAAATTGGGCAACTGAAGACTGGGAAAATATTGTTTAGTCTTACGAATTTTGGTTTAGGCTGTAATGTGCAGATGGTAGGGGTTGACATAAGCAACATGCGTCCATACAACCTGCCTTCTAGAATCAGAAGTATTTTCTTAGCACATGTTAGACCTGTTCATACAAGGTGAGTGTTATTTGAATGCCTCATTGTACATAAGCGATGCTGATGACCATATGTATTTTGTTTTAGGTAGATCGATAGAGGGAACCCATCACCTAAATGTTTTTTTTCCATGCGCAGTATTCCTACTAATCAGGTCTGAGCTTCTATCACTTATGTTTTTGTATTGCTCTTTGCGACACACGTGCGATTAGGAGGAAGTTGAGTGGACCAAGTGGAGGTAATTACCCGCCAGGTCAAGGGGTGGCAGGGTGCGCTAAACCTACTTCTGTTGTCTCTGCAGGCCAAATATGGGAAAACCTATCTGATTTAACAGCAACAACCGCACTTCTGGTTCCGACAGTAAGAATAATGACACTTCCGGTTCTGGCGCCAAGAACAACGTCGCTTCCGGTTCCGGCCTCAGATGACATCACTTCTGGTTTTGGCTTTTAAAGCCACCATCATTTCACAACTCAAATCAGTTCAGTCTGGAACTCAATGTATGCACATCAGTGCCTGTTTCAAAACCCTTTTACAGCCAGGGACAATATACAGATGGCTGCCCCACACCATTTTCGTGTGTTGAAACTGATTCTTTCACACCTTATATGCTGCAACATATTTTATCATTTTATATTTTACCTTCATATATTTTATTTTCTTATGTTTATCTTTTGCATTTTGTGTTGTTCTTGAATGTTACACCAGTACGATCAAAACAGACCCATAGTACATATTAGTGTACCTGGCCAATAAAGTGAATTCTGATTCAGGTAGATAGATATGAAAGGCACTATATAATAGACAGATAGATGGATAGTACTCATTTACTTATTTTTTATTATATGCTCTGTAAATAACTAAATATATATATCTCACTTTATTATGACAAACAACAAACCCCTCTCAAATACATACCAGAATGCCTAAAAAGAAAGACAACGTCTGACTTACCAGACAACATCACAATGAGGCATTAAACAGGCATATTGTTGTAAGAGTAAAGTAGCCCCAGTAGCATTTTTGACACACTTCTACTTAATAATATTTTTGCTTACATTTCTCGGTGCTAGTGTGTCAGAGAGAGGATGTGTATCATTTTTCATGATGGCTTTCAGGTTTGGTTTTCATTCTCTCCTTTGCTACAACTTCTAGCAGGTTGAGAGTGTGCCCTATAACTAAGACTGCCTTCTTAATCACCGTGTTGATTCGGTGGGCCTCTCTTGAAGTGATGGTACTGACACAGTACACCACAGCTTAGAACTTTGCATTACCCATCAGAGCTGTAGAATATGTGAAGAATGTCACTGCACCATTAAAGGAGTTCATTCTGTTAAGAAAAAAAGAGTCTCCTCAGCCCTGTCTTCTATAGTTCTTCACTGTTGCAAGGCCAGTCCAACTTGTCAGTGATGTGGACCCCCAAGTACCTGTGACAGTTCACCCCCTCTACATCCACTAGCTGAGTCTCTTTGGTGCGGTGCAAGTTGACTGGTTTTGAAGCGAATACTTCTAGTATTCTTATAAAGGTCACAAGTCATCTCAAATGTAATGTTGATTTCATTTTAGGCTAGCAGCCTACACAGGCCCTATTTTTGAGGTAAGGTAGATATTGAATATATGCTGTGGCTGGGTGCAGGAATGACAGCTCCACTATTCTGAAGAATTTGAGGTGGCCTCAAACAAAACAAAAAGTAACACAAAATGCTCTTTGGCATTCTTCCCATTATACAGGTTAATTACGGCAACAAAAACAAAGTTGTTGGGCTGGATAGCCAAGGTCATATTGCTAGCAGAGCTCTGTCTGGCAGGTCACTCGAGCCAGCAATGACTTTTATGGCGGATGAACCGGAAGGGGCAGAATCAGTTGAGCTTACTGGGTGGCTTCTTGGCACTCTGGAGAAAGAAGTGATGACAGTGTTAGTGGCAGCGCCCCCTGTCGTCCTGGCAGGTTATTACACACCTTGACTGGGCCCGTGAGGAGGTCTCCTGATGCACTTGTGTGACAATGGCCTAAAGAAGACAGGCTGCTTGAGGGATATCTGACTCTAGGCAGGTGGGCCTAATAAAGGGTCTACTGTGTACATAGTGCATGAGTTATTCAATATTACTGCAGTATATTCTCAGTCAAATTCAAACCCTTTACTTTTCTCAAACCTAAATACCAATCCTCATTTATTGTGGGATTCTGTTATTACTAAAAATAGTAACATTTATCTGGCTGTGTCTACTGTCATCTTAAAAACTGTTTTAAAAAATCCATTCCAATGTGAGGAAAGACTGTGCAGTTTTAGAGCAAATTATATGCTGTCATGGTGATGTACTGTACAGTATGCAGTAATGCAATGTCATTACAATCCTTTCTTTCTTTCTTTCTTTCTTTCTTTCTTTCTTTCTTTCTTTCTTTCTTTCTTTCTTTCTTCACTAGAGTCAAATATTAGGAGCAATCCCTTTTTACACACAGTAGTAAAAGAGTAAAGATTACTATCAGCTGCTGCCTTAAATTAAAAATTCACTACCGCAATCAAGCTCCCAATTTATTATTCACTTCATCAGGTTTTATGATACACACTCAATTTCACACATCCATCACTCGAGAGACAAGAGCAAACATCTCTGCCGAGAGTGCAAATGACTTCCATCACTGGGATCTTGAGATGGCAACATACTCTTTTGAAACATTTTATTGTATTTGATTTTAAGGACAGAAAAGCATTTTTTCTGGAGGAAAAAAAGTCATTTCATCAAATCTCCTACACTCCATGGAACTTTCTTTCTTTCTTTCTTTCTTTCTTTCTTTCTTTCTTTCTTTCTTTCTTTCTTTCTTTCTTATTTTTTGTGTGATCAACTTTTTATTAAGTAAAGACAAATTGACAGGATACAGAGCTTCATCGGCCTGTCATATTTTTCCTGTCTCAGCTCACATCTTATATAGAAGTATTCTGACATGTACAGAGTACAGTGAAATTCTTAACTTGCTCGTCCAATCGATATGCAATATGTCACCATATCTCTGGCATCATGACAAGCCATTTAACACCCTGAATATATTAAAATGTTTATGCAATGTCTTTTAGCACCTGCATCATGAAATGCTTTGTAAATTTTAAACTATAAAGGGCACCACTATAAATAAAGATGGAGTACACAATTGATTTTTAATAATGTCAGGCTCCGATCATATTTATGACTAGGGGGCTTTGCCCCCTGCTCTCTTTTCTCTCCAACCCCCCCAGACTTCACATCTCTACTGCTAACATATGTGGATTTCACTTTCACCAAACAACAAGTCTTTTCATTCTCACGGATACTTTTTTTGAATTCTTTACCACGTTCTACTTTGTCATCTACTCTTTGTCCTTTATTTCCAGCCCCGGGTGTGGTTAAGTCTCTTGGCACAAAGTCATCTTGCGGGACGTGTCTCTCTGAAAAAGTCACATCTCGTCCCAGGATTTTTTTTATATAATAAAGAGAAGCCTGTCTTCTCAAACTCATACTTAGTGACTTAGCTGGGATTTCTTGTTGACTTTGAAGAAAGTTAGATCAAACTTTGACATCTAGCTTGGGTTTTTCATTTCAAGTTTATGCCATCATTGTGCTCCAATTAATTCTCCAATTCAACAGACATGATTTCTATTATCCTGTTGGCTCTTCTCAGTAAAGACCAATGCATTTCTCTATGAACAATTCCATGAAAAAGTAAATATAATGTAACATAAAGAATGGAATGTTTGGTTGTGGACAAGCTGTGGATAAAACTATCCAGGCCATTAAGCCTCATTTTGCAGCTTAGAGATACTCACACGTCATCTGATGGTTGACGCCTGCCTTCATTGTCAGTCATCATCTGTTTAAAGTGATAAAATGTCATCTGCTATATTTTCCTGAACTTGACTCATACTACTAGAGATCCTCTTTCCAACATCAAAGGTAATCTGCTTTAAAGTTAGCCACTGACGTAGTAAAACTTGACCTTTTTAGATTCTTTAATAACTGTCTAAAAATATTACCTACTTTAGAATTGTGGATGATAAAAAAATGTCTTCATTTCAGTCTCAGAGCATTTTGCTCACGTCTTTATTGGCAGTGAGCAGATGTTGTCCTCTGGCTGGAGATTAAGCTTTGCACACGCCCCTTTTGTGATGTCAGAGGGAAACTTTAAATCTGATTGGGTGATGTTTTGCAGGCACTGATATTTTCCATTAAAAAATGCCCATGAATTTAATCTGGCATCTCACAACCTCTGGCGTGCAGACTCGATTCATTCCCTAACACAAATTGACGACTATGGTCTAACTGCAGAGGAATATGGCTTGCAACTACAATGGAGGTCAGTTTATCCCAATCTTCATCTCCCCTTTGAGAGACTCGACTTTCTGTACCTGATTTAGTATTTCTGTTAATGATGTGTAGGAGAAACGAGACAAGACACAGTAAAGTGTTCGAGTCTCTCTGAGATTTTTGTGATAATGCCAGTAAATAAATGCAAAACCAAAGGTAAATTGAAACGTTGGCTGTGTTTCAGTCAAATATGAGGCAGTTCTGTGGGCTATTCTGTGTCCAGCAGTCGCAGGTCCCAGAATGGAATTGGTCTTCATGGGACTCCTCACCACTCTCAAGCTGAAAGAGGAAGAGTGTTTAGTACATATACATTTACGTAATCTGCCCTTGTGGCATTGTCTTGCACTGAGCCCCCAACACATTCCCTGAGTATACGTATGTGTGACAGTTTATGGAAGTTTCTCCTCTCACATTTCTCCCCCAACTTTTTGCCTCTTGCATTTCGCTCCCACAACATTGGACCTCCATGATATTTCTCTCCCACCCCAATAACCTCTAATACCCACACCCAGATGTTCTGAGTGTTGGAAGTTTCTAGAAAAATAAAGTGAATAATCGTTCTCCGCGTTCAAAACTGACTTTCCTAATTTAAACATTTTTGTAGCAAAATGATAAAAAAGTTAGCAATAGCGCATCACTTAAATGAAACACTCTGTAAACATATATACATTTTTATTTCGATTAAACGAATCCAAACGATTTTACAAAAATTAATATGACATGCTGTTGCAAAAAAAAAAAACATGAAATACAATTATGTACTAAATTAATATCTTTGTAATTTTAATGTTCACAAAAAATAATTTCAATTTATAAAATTATTGATTTGAACAGTGGTTCTCAAACTGTGGGGCGGGCCCCCCTAGGGGGGTGCGAAGTAATAAAAAGGGGGGCGCGAAAATGTGGGGAAAAAAAAAAAAAAACAAGAATCGAAAATATGAAAAATACATCTATTGAAACCAAAACAAATTAACTTAAATTACATTCTGATACTAGAAAAATAAATATAGAGTTCGATAAATGTCGATAAAAGTTAAGTAGGTATAATAAAATATGCATCTATGATATATCATTAATTAAAAAAGAACAAATTGGTATTAGTGGGCTCCTTTAAAAAAAACGTTAGGGGGGCACAATTAAAACTGTTATGAAAACCCGGGTCGCAAATACTTAAAGGTTGAGAAACGCTGGATTAGAACTCAAAGTTGTATGTGATGCCTCTAAGGTAATCAATTACATTTCTGCCATAGTGAAATTTTATAAAGTTGATTTTAGGTTTAGTCATGATGCAAAAATAACGCTTTCAATGAGAAGTAATACATGATGCGGTGAGTGGTGACACAACAGTTTTGATATTGCACTGTCTGGACTGCCAATACTGATGCGCTGTGCAAGAAAGGACAAAGCCGGTTATACTTCCTTAGAAGGCTGGCTTCCTTCAACATCTGCAATAAGATGCTGCAGATGTTCTATCAAACAGTTGTGGCGAGCGCCCTCTTCTACGCAGTGGTGTGCTGGGGAGGCAGCATTAAGAGGAAAGACACCTCACGTCTGGACAAACTGGTGAGGAAGGCAAGCTCTATTGTTGGCATGGAGCTGGACAGTTTGACATCTGTGGCAGAGCGAAGGGCGCTCAGCAGGCTCCTATCAATTATGGAGAATCCACTGCATCCACTAAATAATGTCATCTCCAGACAGAAGAGCAGCTTCAGCGACAGACTGCTGTCACTGTCCTGCTCCACAGACAGATTGAGGAGATCGTTCCTCCCCCAAACTATGCGACTCTTTAATTCCACCAGGGGGGGTAAACGTTAATATTTAACATTATACATAGTTATTGTCTGTTTTTTTCACCTGTATTATTATCATTCTTTAATTTAATATTATTTATTGTATCAGTATGCTGCTGCTGAAGAATGTGAATTTCCCATCGGGATTAATAAAGTATCTATCTATCTATCTATCTATCTATCTATCTATCTATCTATCTATCTATCTATCTATCTATCTATCTATCTATCTATCTATCTAGGTGTTGATGGTTCTTCAACATGGCCATGCACCACCGATAATCAGGCGGCAAAAACTGTAAACACACATCTTGAAACCGCCGAAGTGCTGGCAAACAAAACCATGCAAAATCCAGTACAATCGTATAATACTATATCACATAACACAGATTAAATTTTAAGTACAGTACTCACCTTTTATGGAGGCAATCACACATGCTATTTTCAGTGAACACATTGATCTGTCAGTCGTATAAGAACACTACCATTGTAAACGTCTGCCTTGAGAGGCCATTAATTCCATGTTCCTATTTACTATGTCCTCCAAAGCCACTACCAGCTCATGAGGAGGCAGTGCCTAGTTCTTTGAACAGGCTGTTAGCCCATCTTAGGGTGTACAACAGGTAACTTAATGATGCCAACCAAACTAATGAGTATATCTTTGGGTGTGGACTACCTGTGAAATGCAGACTAGGCTGGGATTTGAACACCAGGGCTGTTTGCATAGAAAACACAACTCAACTCAACTAGCTAAAGAAATGTTTTACCATTGAAAAAGCCCCATAAGCCCAAAATGGCAAGTACAGGAAATGGCTGGGAAGATGGAAGTAATGACAATGGAATGTTTTTTTGCGCTAGGTAGCCATTCCCACTAAGAGCTGAGCACAATCCTCATGAGTATCATCTGGGATCTGCCTGAAATCAAACCAAGACTATTGGTAACTTGCACTAGTACAAATATTTAGTGGACTCAGAAAGTATCTAGACCCCTTCACATTTTTCTGTTTTGCAGCATTGTGACACAATCAGTCAGTCAGTCAGTATCCAACCCGCTCAAGGGCTCAAGGCAGGAACAACCCCCGGGCAGGGCGCCAGCCCACCGCAGACAATCATTTAGATTAAAATTTTCCCACATCAAGCAGCACTCAATACTCCAGAATGACAAAGTTAAAACCGGACTTTAGAGCTTTTTGCAAATGTACTAAAAATAAAAAACCTAAAATCTCACATTGACACAAGTATTCAGACCCTTTACTCGATGGTTAATTGAAGCACCTTTGGTAGCGATTCCTGCCTGGAGTCTTCTTTGGTATGACATGACATGCTTCACACACCTGGAAATGGGGATTTTCTGCAATTCTTCTCTTCAGCTCCTCCTAAGCTCCATCAGGTTGGATGGACTTAGCTAGTTTCAGGCCTCTCCAGTGACTTATCAATTGGACTCAAGTCTGGACTCTGGCTGGGTAACTCAAGGACATTCCCACTCATTTGTGCTTAGATTCTTTGTTCTTTAAAAAGGTGAATATTCTGGGTGGCCAGCTCTAGGGAGAACTGTGGTTGCTCCAAACGTCTTATATTTCCCATCGGGATTAATAAAGTATCTATCTATCTATCTATCTATCTATCTATCTATCTATCTATCTATCTATCTATCTATCTATCTATCTATCTATCTATCTATCTATCTATCTATCTATCTATCTATTTAAAAATGATAAAATAAACATTGCTCTGGTGAACCTTAAATGCTACAGGATTTTTTGTAGCCTTCCCCAAATCAGTTCCTTGACACAATCATGTCTTTAAGCTCTGTCTTCAATCTCCAGGCTTGGGTTTTGCTCTCATACACATTGTGGGACCTTCTTTAGTGAGGTGTGTGCCTTTCCTAGTCAGGCCCAGTCAATTGAATTAACCACAGATGGACTCCAAACAAGGTGTGGAAACATCTCAATGGTGATCAATAGAATGGGATGTACCTGAGCCACATTTCAAATGTCATAGCAAAGGGTCTGAAGGCTTATGCTAATGAGATGTTTCAGTTTTGTATATAAAATAAATTTGTAAAAAAATCTAAAATCCTGTTTTTGCTTTGTCATTCTGGGGTATAGAAGGCTTTTTATATGGGGAAAAATGTTTTTTTTTAATTAAGTCTATTTCAAAAAAGTAATATAGTATACAATCGAGCAAATAACATTTGCAGAACTTATACAGCAAATTACGTCAAAATCAATCTAGAAAGAACACCACAGAAATAAAAAAGAAAAGAAAAAACTTCTACCTGAAGGGAAAAAATAATTTAAATGATTTTAGCACAAGGTTGTAAAATAGCAAAATGTGTAAAAAGTGAAGACATCTGAGTACTTAAATTATTACTGGTTGTAAATCTCCAGAGTGATAATCTGTGGCATCCATATGTAGCAACAACATTAATATATATATAACACATTTTTATACTAAAGGTTTAGGTCAAAGCTCTTTATACAAAAAGATAGATAGATAGATAGATAGATAGATAGATAGATAGATAGATAGATAGATAGATAGATAGATAGCGTAGTAGGCAGGATTAAAAATTCAGATAAATTGACAAGAAAGAGATAGATAGATAGATATGGAAGGCAATATATGATAGATAGATAGATAGATAGATAGATAGATAGATAGATAGATAGATAGATAGATAGATAGATAGATAGATAGATAGATAGATAGATAGATAGATAGATAGATAGATAGATAGATAGATAGAAAGGCATTATATAATAGATAGATAGATAAAATAAAATAAAAATGGACAATTAACAGAGTTAAGCATAAGTTAAATTACTATTACATATACACAGATTTTGTGTACAGATACCTAATATTTATTGGTCAGATTGCCAGGGAGGAGAGAACAACAAAATTCCAGTCGATGAAATGTTGTAGAAAATAAATGTTTATTTAGAAATACCACCCAGCCTCTATGCCACTCGCTAATATTTATATTGATAAAGCTTTCATTATTGTTATGATGCACTTTTCTGGAATGTTTGATACAGCAGGTCTCTATTACACTCGCAGAATCCACATTGCTCCCAAAATCAAAGGGGGCCTCAGAGTACTTAAAACAGGTGCCAGTGGTGTAGGATGCTGCTGCAGAAAACTGGAAGAAGAAAATACAGAATATGGAAATATTTTAAGTGCATGATATTACAGTACCTATTATGTGTGGCACCCCAAAAAAATTATGAAAAGGCCATACTTATAAAAGCATTTTAAAATGTTTCTCAGAATTTATTAGCTGGGCATATCTCTATCAGTAGAGCATTTTAGATTTTTAGTCCATAAGAAGAAAAGGCCACCTCACCAGTTCTTTTTATTCTTGGCTTTCAATAATAAGTAAACCCATGTTGAGGATCTATGGTGGCACGGTGGCGCAGTGGGTAGCACTGCTGCCTCACAATAAGGAGACCTGGGTTCGCTTCCCGGGTCCTCCCTGCGTGGAGTTTGCATGTTCTCCCCGTGTTCTCTCCAGTTTCCTCCCACAGTCCAAAGACATACAGGTTAGGTGCATTGGCGATCCTAAATTGTCCCTAGTGTGTGCTTGGTGTGTGGGTGTGCACCCTGCGGTGGGCTGGCGCCCTGCCCGGGGTTTGTTTCCTGCCTTGTGCCCTGTGTTGGCTGGGATTGGCTCCAGCAGACCCCCGTGACCCTGTAGCTAGGATATAGCAGGCTGGATAATGGATGGATGAATGTTGAGGATCTAGGATAACGATTGGTAGTCTAGGGGGACGGACACTCCAAAATATAAGAAGTATGATGGCTCAGATTTTAATTTTTTGCAGTTCTGATTTTGTGATTTTTATTGAATACAAAAAAAAATTTAAAAAATGAAACACTTAAAACTGCATTGTAACGGCCGACTCACTCTCCCTAACTGGTAGCTACACCACCAAGACCCGTGGCCTGGCAAGCTGAGGATGGTAGACCTGAAAAGCCGTACTTCTTCAAAATAAAACTTCCCCTATCGACGATCAAAGATAAGCCAAAAGACAAGCAATATGTAAAATAAAGTGAGTATATATTAATAAAAAAAGAAATTAAACAAACTCATATATACATTGCAGATGCCACATAGACTGGACGGACATCCCAGCCAGGAGAGGGGATGGCTCCTTACCCAGACAGGAGGACCAAAAAGCATAGACGGACAGGTCAGTAGGAAAGAGAAACATTGCTGGAAGCTTTTTATTCCCCCAGCATGCTAGATGGCAGCAGCCCCAGATGTCGGTGCCCCTAAGAAACCAGCAAGGCATGCCGGGAGATGTAGTTTGGCAGAGCAGACCTGCTGGAGTCACTGGGGGCCATGAGAGGGCATTGCAGGGAAACAAGCTCCCTGTTTATAACTGACTTCCGTGTGACCTGGCAGTCGCCCTGGCACTGGAAGTACTCCCGGGTCTGTAATAAAAGGGACTGCACTCCCTTATCCTGTCATGTCGGAGCTGGGAGGTAGTGGAGGAGGGTAGTGCAGTAAGAAGGAAGTATTGTGGAGAGAAAATCTGTGTTTTGTGCTTGCGTGACATATTTGAGGTGATTTGATTAATAAATAGGCCTTTATTTGAACCCAGGACTGTGATTGTGTATTCATGTTAGGTTTGGCGGCGCCCGGGTATCCATCACTATACATATATCACACCCCAACCAGCCCAGACATGACAGTCAACCTCAAATGTGACCGGCGGAATGTAATAATAAAAAGGGGCAGCAGATATACAAGACGAACCCTCCCTTGACCCCACACTGAACATGAAATCAATGAGACACACAGAAAACATGAAACGCACATAAACGTCCCGAAGATTAAACGGAAAATGAATGACGTTTGTGAACCTTGTTCAGCTGGAAAAAGTGTCCTACAGCAATTATATACGGATGAAAATAATGACTTGCTCCTCTCCCCAGACAACAAGAAACAGTCTCACCGTGCTTATCCTCGTTACGTCGGCATAGTTCAGAACCCTGGGGTTTTTCGTTGCAAAGGTGAAGTTGTCAGGTATTGAAAGTGATAAGTAGAGAAAGGTGTAAATTATCTGGATCTCTGCTTTCTCCTGGCTCTGCAATGTATTGGCGGTCTAGTAGAACGGGATTTCTATTTTTTTCTTTTTCTTTTTGACCTCCTGTTTAAATAGTGAATGACCCGGGTGCAGGTGATGGGATTGACAGGACAAATTATCATGAGGGACCCCGGTTCCACAGTGTTATTCTTCCCCCTTTGTTTCCAGGGGAGCATATTTACATAGACACACAGACCATGTAAACAGGACAAAGCTATGAAAGACATGTATGATGACGTTAATCATGTAGCACCACTACAGCATTATACAGTCATGGCCGAAATTATCGGCACTCCTGGAATTTTCCCAGAAAATGCACCATTTCTCCCAGAAAATTATTGCAATTACAAATGTTTTTGTATACACATGTTTATTTCCTTTATGTGCATTGGAATAACACAAAAAAACAGAGAAAAAAAGCCAAATCTGACATCATGTCACACAGAACTCCAAAAATGGGCCGGGCAAAATTATTGGCACCCTTTCAAAATTGTGGGTAAATCGTTTTATTTCAAGCATATGATGCTCATTTGAACTCACCTGTGGCAGGAAACAGGTGCTGGCAATATAGCAATCACACCTGAAGTCAGTTAAAATGGAGAAACGTTGACTCAACCTTTCTGTTATGTGTCTAAGTGTGCCACACTAAGCATGGAGAACAGAAAGAAGAGCAGAGAATTGTCTGAGGACTTGAGAACAAAAATTGTGGAAAAATATCAACAATCTCAAGGCTACAAGTCCATCTCCAGAGATCTTCATGTTCCTTTGTCCAACTGTGCGCAACATAATCAAGAAGTTCACAACACATGGCACTGTAGCTAATCTCCCTGGACGTGGACGGAAGAGAAAAATTGATAAAAGACTGCAATGAAGGATAGTCCGAATGGTGGATAAACAGCCCCAATCAACTTCAAAACATATTCAAGCTGTTCTGCAGACTCAGGGTGCAACAGTGTCAGCTCGAACTATCCGTCGACATCTGAACGAAATGAAACGCTATGGCAGGAGAGCCTGGAGGACCCCACTGCTGACACAAAAACATAAAAAAGCCAGACTGGAGTTTGCTAAAATATACTTGAGGAAGCCAAAATCCTTCTGGGCGAATGTCTTGTGGACAGATGAGACCAAGGTAGAGCTTTTTGGTAAAGGTCATCATTCTACTGTTTACAGAAAATGGAATGAGGCCTACGAAGAAAAGACCACAGTACCTACAGTCAAACATGGTGGAGGTTCTAAGATGTTTTGCTGCCTCTGGCACTGGATGCCTTGACTGTGTGCAAGGCATCATGAAATTTGAAGACTACCAAAAGATATTGGGGCGCAATGTAGGGCCCAGTGTTAGAAAGCTGGGACTGCATCAGAGGTCACGGGTGTTCCGGCAGGACAATGACCCCAAACATACCTCTAAAAGCACTCAGAAATGGTTGAAGACAAAGCGCTGGAGAGTTCTGAAGTGGCCAGCAATGAGTCCGAATCTAAATCCGATTGAACACTTATGGAGAGATCTCAAAATTGCTGTTGGGAGAAGGCGCCCTTCAAATCTGAGAAACCTTGAGCAGTTTGCAAAAGAAGAGTGGTCAGAAATTCCAGTTGAGAGGTGTAACAAGCTTGTTGATGGTTATAGGAAGCGCTTGATTTCAGTTATTTTTTCCAAAGGGCGTGCAACCAAATATTAAGTTGAGGGTGCCAATAATTTTGTCCAGCCTGGTTTTTGAGTTCTGTGTGACATGATGTCAGATTTGGCTTTTTTGGCTGTTTTTTTGTGTTGTTCCAATGCACTTAAAGGAAATAAACATCTGTATATACCAAAACATTTGTAATTGCAACAATTTTCTGGGAGAAATGGTGCATTTTCAAGGAAAATTCCTGGGGTGCTGATAATTTCGGCCATGACTGTAAGTAAAAAGTAAAACAAATACAACAGCCTCGGCAACCTCCAAAGAAAGAGTCTGAAGTGAAGGTCAAAACTGAAGCAGCAGGAGGGCAATACAAAGTATATGGAGAAGAGTACCAGGGGCATTTAGACAGTAAAACTGACTGTCGGGTCAGTGGCCAAATCCTTGGCAGACCAATTGTAGAGAGGTGTAGTGAAAAGGACAAAACTGGTTGTAATTCCATGTACTCGTGTTAATCTGCAACATATTGCCCTCTAATGGTCTGTGGACCCTCAAACATGGTAATGGGATTAGTCCTATTGAGCACAGGGTCTTGAATGACCCCCTGGAGTGGTGGCAGCATCCCGTGTTAATTAATGGTATGGCTAACTATATTAGTTTTACAGAATATTGTGAATGAACCTGGTACCCAGTGCTAAATAAAGGGCAGTTGACATCACTAAATAAAATCCTCAGGAGGAAAAAGTTTGGCCCCAAACCAAAATTCTATTAACTAAACACACTGAGGAAACTCTGGTGCACTTCTCTAATAAAGTGCAAGGACAGTCATTAGATACTGTACATTTCCCTAAGAAGAAAGTTTATGAACAAACTATAACTCCAGTAAAAACTGGTAATTCTTGAAAAAATTGGTCAAAATACAGTCAACAGGGTGGATTTGCATACTGGACAAAAGTTTGGGACCCCCTCTCAGCTTGCATAATAATTAACTCTCCTTTCAACAAAAAAGATAACAGTGGTATGTCTTTCATTTCCTAGGAACATCTGAGTACTGTGGTGTTTTCTGAACAAAGATTTTTAGTGAAGCAGTATTTAGTTGTGTGAAATTAAATCAAATGTGAAAAACTGGCTGTGCAAAAATTTGGGATCCCTTGTCATTTTGCTGATTTGAATGCCTGTCACTGCTCAATGCTGATTACTTGTAACACCAAATTGGTTGGATTAGATCGTTAAGCCTTGAACTTCATAGACAGGTGTGTCCAATCATGAGATATAAAGGGATTTAAGGTGGTCAAGTGCAAGTTGTGCTTCCCTTTGACTCTCCTCTGAAGAGTAACAGCATGGGATCCTCAAAGCAACTCTCCAAAGATCTGAAAACAAAGATTGTTGAGTCTCATGGTTTAGGGGAAGGCTACAAAAAGCTCTCTCAGAGGTTTAAACTGTCAGTTTCAACTGTAAGGAATGGAATCAGGAAATGGAAGGCCACAGGCACAGTTGCTGTTAAACCCAGCAGGTCTGACAGGCCAAGAAAAATACAGGAGTGGCATATATGCAGGATTGTGAGAATGGTTACAGACAACCCACAGATCACCTCCAAAGACCTGCAAGAACATCTTGCTGCAGATGGTGTATCTGTACATCGTTCTACAATTCAGCGTAATTTGCACAAAGAACATCTGTATGGCAGGGTGATGAGAAAGAAGCCCTTTCTGCACTCACGCCACAAACAGAGTCGCTTGTTGTATACAAATGCTCATTCAGACAAGCCAGATTCATTTTGGAACAAAGTGCTTTGGACTGATGAGACAAAAATTGAGTTATTTGGTCATAACAAAAAGCACTTTGCATGGCGGAAGAAGAACACCACATTCCAAGAAAAACACCTGCTGCCTGCTGTCACATTTGGTGGAGGTTCCATCATGCTGTGACGCTGTGTGGTTAGTTCAGGGACTGGGGCTCTTGTTAAAGTCGAGGGTTGGATAAATTCAACCCAATATCAACAAATTCTTCAGGATGATGTTCAAGCATCAGTCATAAGGTTGAAGTTACACAGGGGTTTGATATTCCAACAAGACAATGACCCAAAACACAGTTTGAAATCTACAAAGGCATTCATGCAGAGGGAGAAGTACAATGTTCTGGAATGGCCGTCACAGTCCCCTGACTTGAATATCATCGAAAATCTATGGGATGATTTGAAGCAAGCTGTCCATGCTCGGCAGTCATCAAATTGAACTGAACTGGAGAGACTTTATATGGAAGAATGGTCAACAATACCTCCATCCAGAATCCAGACACTCATCAAAGGCTATAGGAGGACAGAGTCTAGAGGCTGTTATATTTGAAAAGGAGGCTCAACTAAGTATTGATGTCATATCTCTGTTGGGGTGCCCAAATCTGTGCACCTGTCTAATGTTGTTATGATGCATATTTTTTGTTAATCCAATAAACTTAATGTCACTGCTGAAATATTACTGTTTCCATAAGGCATGTCATAAATTAAAAGTAAGTTGCTACTTTGAAAGCTCAGCCAATGAGAAACAAAAATCCAAAGAATTAAGAGGGGTTCCCAAACTTTTTCATATGACTGTATATATTAGATATGAGTTGTGCTACCCATCTAACTAATCAGAATAGGCCTCAGTGTTAACGTTTACAGAGCCCCATGTCTCTGTTATATGCCATTTGGTAATGGGATTTGTAAAAGCTATGTTAATGTTTGTGATGCACCATCTGTTGGAATGATTAATGCAATGCATTTTATTACTAAAAATGCTTGTGAGAGAATGACAGACAGGTAGCAACCAGACAGACTCAAAGACAGACACACAGACACTTACCCTTTCATGAAAGTGGATATGGAATATACAATGTATAATGAATACATACAGTGTTTAAATGAAAAGATTTTAGTCCAAAAAGGAATATTTCCCTTCCAAACTCACTTATCATAAGATAATCTTCACAAACCACTTCATCCTATTTAGGAAAATAGGAAGCCAGAGTCTTCCCTCTTGGTGTCAAATGCACCAAGCCTGGATGGGGCACCTGTCCATTTGGATTTGGCTGTTAAATTCAATTGATTTTGGGACTCAAGAAAAAGGAAAGGAAAGTACATGGAGAAAAAGACACACACACACACACACACACACACACACACACACACAGGGAAAGAGGTGAACTGGACAGATACAGCAACAGGGTGTGGGACTGAAACCCAGGACAGTGGACCAGCAAAGCAACAGTACTGACCACTGTGTCACCCAGCCTTCAATTTTTAATATCCTAAACAGTCCTGTCATATAATTTTCTAACCTACTTAATCCAGACCAGGGTCACAGAGGAGCTGGAGCCTTCCCCAGCTAGCACAGGGCACAAGGTAGGAACCAACCCTGGACAGGATGCCAGTCCATCACAGGTCAAACACACACACACACACATCCAAAACACACCAAACCTGCTTGCGTTTGGACCATGTGAGGAAAGTCACACAAACACAGGGAGGACATGCAAACTCCACACAGGGTGGACCCAGCATGTGAGCCCCTGGTCTCCATACTGTGAGGCAGCAGTGCTACCACTGAGCCACCATGCCAACTATACATCCTAACCTAAAATAGACGTCTTTTTATTTCACACGTTACCATTTCATATCTAAAGGTATCCCTTTTAACATGATATCTTAATACTAAATAAATACAATGAAGCTTTAAACAATATGCACAGAACAATAGAACAGTGTTTTGTTTAATTGATGCAACAATTTTGTCAAAGAAATAAAGCTTTTGTTAATCAATCTTTCTCTTTTCATAATTCCACAATGTTGACTTGAAGAGCATTTAATTTTCAATATGTGCAGAAAAGAGTAAAATGTGCAGAAACAGGAAGAAAAGTGGACTGTGCCGGGCTTTGTTGATTTTACTTTTCAGAGCTCTAATTTTTACAGATAATGAGAGAAAATTAGCTTTGCAAATTGGAACAGAAATTGCATTTGCTGTGTCATTTTTATAATCACTGCCATTACCAATAATTGCTGCAGTCTAATTAAAATGCAGAATGGTGGAATAGTCAGTGGAAATGGGTGGCGTTCCAGAACTGCAGACCCCTGTCTGTTCCTAGAGAAAAGCTCGCTCTAGTGGTCTCCAACGGCAATGCAGGTCTTCTGATTCCTGTTATTCCATTTTGTTTTCCTTTCTGGTTTTTGCATTGAGAAGGAATACATTTCACACTCATGTGGTAAGCTGGAATGGTAAAAGTTCACAATAGGAGATATGCACGTGTTACAGCAGACAGAAAGGAGTGCGCTGCTTTTGTTTTGTGGTTTGCCTCTGTGTCTCCCTGTTCATCATTTCCTCGATTAACACCCAAGTGCTGGTGTCCTTAAAACAATTTATAGACTAGAAAAGTCCTAGGAAATCCTCAAAAGACACCTTGAAAGCTGAAAAATCTCAACCTATTACATTTACAATTTAACAAATGATGACACACTGTCGGGTTAATATAAGAATACTTAACAGAAGAACTCTGCAATATTTCTAACAGATATTGTAACAATGTTTTACTTTTCAATTTGTATAGCGTCTGATGTGGAATAATAAAATAAAATTTAAATCAATATATTAAATAATAGTTAAACAAAGAATCTTGGACTGAGGACCTTTTGACCTATTTTTGTACTTAGATAAACAAATCTAAAATGCTTTGATGATTACTATCTGTGTTCATTTGGGTGGATGGAAAATATATTATTATGCAAACCAGCTGATGCTAAGAAAATGTATATGTATATATATTTGCAAGTATAAGAATTCTTTGAGTTAACCATATGAATGCATTAAGATTTTTAAAAGAGGGAAACCATTAACTGTATAATCATTTTAACAATATAAGTATATTACTAGTTTGTATTAATAGGATATAGATTAATTGATTATTAATATGACTTACTTAAACTAATGAACTAAAGATTAATTGTTAATTAATAAACAATTACATATAAAAGATTAATTATGTACACAAAGCTGAAGAACAAACTTGCAACATTTTTGTCAAACTGCTGACTTATAGTCTGTACTCAGGAAAACTGCTAATCTTTTTTAAAGTTCAAACGTCTGTGATTTTTGTTTAATCAACAGTAATAGGTTCTTTCACTTCTTCTTTAGTTGTTTGGACAAATGTGTTGTAATATTACTAAATTCCCCCAAAGAACTGTGTAACCTTACCTCATGATAAAGCTGACTCTGTACTCTGTTATAAAAATCAAGCGCACCCCCCACAAGATGGGGCTATTGTTGGTAACCGTCAGTGATACAAAGCTGACAGGGGCTGCAATAGTTTCTCTCTGCTCACCAAGAATTAAGAAATTGCTTTTTACTCTGTATCTGCTGTATACCTGCTGTTTGCCTCGAACCTTCGTCCACACTGAGAATACAAATACCTTGATCGTTAATAAACATGATTGATTTCAGATTAATTTTTAACTTTAAAAATACCTGGATGTGCACTCACTGAGCTAATTATGAGGAACACCCGCACATCTCCTCTGCTTGTGCGTGTCATTATCTAATCAACCAATTAGCATTTATACTTGACCTGACTAATTAAGGATAAGCTAAAGGAGTTGACCATTAGGACACGGAAGGAATAGCTACTTCAAATGAGGCTTTGCAGTCATATGTGAATAAAAAAATGAAAAATCAGTCATTTCAAGCAATAGCCATTGTAAACACTAGTAATGTCTTGGCTGCATTTTAAAATCAATTTCTATCACAAACATGACAATCATGTGGCAGCAGTGCAGGTACAGGTCAGGAGAGTCAGTTTATGTTAACATCAAACACCAGAATGTAAGCTCAGTGATTTCGACTGGGATTGTGGGTGCCACAATCTGTAACTGCTGACCGCCTGGGATTTTCATACACAACATCCTCTAGAGCCTGCGGTGGGCTGGCGCCCTGCCCGGGGTTTGTTTCCTGCCTTGTGCCCTGTGTTGGCTGGGATTGGCTCCAGCAGACCCTTGTGATCCGGTAGTTAGGATATAGCGGGTTACATAATGATTGGATGGACATTCTCTAGAGCAGGGGTCTCCAACACATTGTTTTGCTCTCAACCTCTTTCCAAGTAGCTCGCCAAAGGGTTAATGAATCGTACATAAATATGAAAACTTGATTAGTCAAATTAGGGCTGGGTGATCTTTCCAAAAAATTATATCACGATCCTTTTAAAACAAAATCACGATCCACAATCTGAATTGCAATCTGTCTTTTTAATGTGGCATACACTTAAGAGAATATCTGGACTCAAACTCATCAAACCTAAGTAACACTTTATTTTAAATATCAAACAAAGTTGAATTCAATTGTTCTCTCGTTCGCTAGCTAAGCGGAGTTAAGGGACACACCCTGAAGCTGGTGAGTGAGTGAGGAAGGACCCGCCCCTCAGCCCGCTGCGTGGATCTCGGATTCGCGAAAATAAATCGGTACTGCAAGCGAACTATGATACATAGCGTAATGAGAGAAGTCGCAAAATCAACCGGAATGTTCAAGCAAATTATAGAAAAAAACACAATCTAAATCCATTAAGTAGTTCTCTCGTGAATAGCAGACATACAGACAGACAGACTTTGGATTTTAATATACAGTGCATCCGGAAAGTATTCACAGCACATCACTTTTTCCACATTTTGTTATATTACAGCCTTATTCCAAAATGGATTAAATTCATTTTTTTCCTCAGAATTCTACACACAACACCCCATAATGACAACGTGAAATAAGTTTACTTGAGGTTTTTGCAAATTTATTAAAAATAAAAAACTGAGAAATCCCATGTTCATAAGTATTCACAGCCTTTGCTCAATACTTTGTCGATGCACCTTTGGTAGCAATTCCAGCCTCAAGTCTTTTTAAATATGATGCCACAAGCTTGGCACACCTATCCTTGGCCAGTTTCGCCCATTCCTCTTTGCAGCACCTCTCAAGCTCCATCAGGTTGGATGCGAAGCGTCGGTACACAGCCATTTTAAGATCTCTCCAGAGATGTTCAATCGGATTCAAGTCTGGACTCTGGTTGGGCCACTCAAGGACATTCACAGAGTTGTCCTGAAGCCACTCCTTTGATATCTTGACTGTGTGCTTAGGGTTGTTGTCCTGCTGAAAGATGAACCGTCGCCCCAGTCTGAGGTCAAGAGCGCTCTGGAGCAGGTTTTCATCCAGGATGTCTCTGTACATTGCTGCAGTCATCTTTCCCTTTATCCTGACTAGTCTCCCAGTTCCTGCTGCTGAAAAACATCCCCACAGCATGATGCTGCCACCACCATGCTTCACTGTAGGGATGGTATTGGCCTGGTGATGAGCGGTGCCTGGTTTCCTCCAAACGTGACGCCTGGCATTCACACCAAAGAGTTCAATCTTTGTCTCATCAGACCAGAGAATTTTCTTTCTCATGGTCTGAGAGTCCTTCAGGTGCCTTTTGGCAAACTCCAGGCGGGCTGCCATGTGCCTTTTACTAAGGAGTGGCTTCCGTCTGGCCACTCTACCATACAGACCTGATTGGTGGATTGCTGCAGAGATGGTTGTCCTTCTGGAAGGTTCTCCTCTCTCCACAGAGGACCTCTGGAGCTCTGACAGAGTGACCATCGGGTTCTTGGTCACCTTCCTGACTAAGGCCCTTCTCCCCCGATCGCTCAGTTTAGATGGCCGGCCAGCTCTAGGAAGAGTCATGGTGGTTTCGAACTTCTTCCACTTACGGATGATGGAGGCCACTGTGCTCATTGGGACCTTCAAAGCAGCAGAAATGTTTCTGTAACCTTCCCCAGATTTGTGCCTCGAGACAATCCTGTCTCGGAGGTCTACAGACAATTCCTTTGACTTCATGCTTGGTTTGTGCTCTGACATGAACTGTCAACTGTGGGACCTTATATAGACAGGTGTGTGCCTTTCCAAATCATGTCCAATCAACTGAATTTACCACAGGTGGACTCCAGTGAAGCTGCAGAAACATCCCAAGGATGATCAGGGGAAACAGGATGCACCTGAGCTTAATTTTGAGCTTCATGGCAAAGGCTGTGAATACTTATGTACATGTGCTTTCTCAATTTTTTTATTTTTAATAAACTTGCAAAAATCTCAAGTAAACTTTTTTCACATTGTCATTATGGGGTGTTGTGTGTAGAATTCTGAGGAAAAAAATGAATTTAATCCATTTTGGAATAAGGCTGTAACATAACAAAATGTGCAAAAAGTGATGCGCTGTGAATACTTTCTGGATGCACTGAATTATATATTAGTAAACCTTCAAAATAATGTGCAGTTAAAGTCTCAACACCATTCTCAGCATTTCTGGAGCTTAGTAGAGCCAGATAACTATAAGAATCTTCACCAAGCAGCTCTGAAAATGTCTGCTTTGTTTGGGTCTACATACCTCTGTGAGTCTGACATGAATGTCATGAAATCAAAGTTCAGAACAAGACTGACAGACTAACCTTTTAACGACTCCATAAGAGTGAACCTGAGTGGCTCCACTCCACCAGACACCTGCCTCTCTTGTTGAGTCATCTGACTAACTGAAAAACACGTCGCACATGCAACTGGACATGTGAATAAAGTGACACAGTGACATGGGACAAAATGACAAATGAATAAGTCAGATCTGTTGTGACAGACGTCCGGGGACATTGGATGCCGGAAAATGCAGAGGACCGGAAATGGGGCAGTACTTTCTCCTGGAACGCAAGAGGGCAGCCTCGCTGGACTGCATGAGAGTCGTGGGAGAATGTGGCCACCACCAGAGGGGACCCCGACATTTATGGAACCCTGGATGACAGCACTTCCGCCACACTAGGAAGTGTCGTTGGACAGAGCACCTGGAGCCCTTCCGAATTATTATAAAAGGGCTGGCTCCCTCCAGTAGACGAGCCGGTGTTGGGAGGAAGGAAACGGAGATTGTGAGGATAGGAGTAGAGGCGACAGTCTTTGTTTCCTGCCTTGTGCCCTGTGCTGGCTGGGATTGGCTCCAGCAGACCCCCGTGACCCTGTGTTAGGATATAGCGGGTTGGATAATGACTGCCTGACTGACTGTCTGTTGTTGAGCTCCATCCAGGGTTCGTTCCTGCCTTGTGCCCCTTGCTGCTGGGTTATGGTTGTGTTATATTGTACTATAAAAGAGATTATTATGCACATTCACTGCAGAGACAATTTGGACTCATCTGATATCTGAGCAGATTCTACTTTGACATGTGGGTGGAAAGCCAGAATACCTGGAGAATAAAACCAGAAGCACGTGGCCACAGAGTAAGTGTGCAAACCGCACAGATAATACAAGCAGCTCAGGAATTAAACTCCGGTACCTGGAGTTGGGCAAAGACCCACTTCTCACTGCTCTTACCTTCCATTAAGCTTGAGTTCATTGATTAGTTATTTATGGTTGGGGTTGTGTTATTTTTGTTGTTTTTTTTTTTTTTTTGCACAATTTCTCCATTAATTTGAATTAGCTTACAAAGTCGTCTTGACTCTTAATGTCATCAGTGCAGGAAAGAAAGAGAAAAACTTGAATCTTGGATGGGGACATGCAATATTCTCCAAGAACAACAGAGGGTAGATGACTCAGTTAGTGTCTGAGATGTCTGATGGGCCGCACAGGGTGTGAGAGAGACCTTGGAGAGCTGACAAGTCCACAAAAGTCCAGATAAACCAATTTTATTTTATGTAACGGTCTGAATAGATATATTATTGACATTTTTTAAGTATGATTTTTCATAGAGTAGCATGGTGATGCAGTGGTGGCAGTCCTGCCTCACAATAAAGGAGTTTGCATGTTCTCTGCGTTTCTGTGTGGGTTTCTTCCCAATGCTCCGGTTTCCTCCCACAGTTCAATAACATGCAGGTCAGGTGGACTGGTGACGCTAAACTGGCCCTAGTGTGTGTGAGTGTGTTCTCCTGTGATGGACTGATGCCCTGTCCTGGGATTGTTTCTGCCTTATGCTTGCTGGGAGAGGCTCCAATCGTCTGTATCCCTGTGCAGGATTAAGTGGACTTAGATGATGGTTCACGTTTTTATGAATTTTCTGTGGTGTTTGTAAGTATGTACCATCCTTTGTGCCTCCGTTCCATGTGTTATGTGAGTGGAGCCCCCATCCTGGCATCACAACTGCTGGGTCCTCTTCCTTGCTTTATTTTTCAGCCACATGCAGGATCTAGCAGTCGAGCATTTGATTTGCAAAGGAGTTTTTTTCTGTGCGTATTGTTTTATGATAGATTTACTGGTTTCTTTGCCTTATTTTGCTATTTTTCTCTGAATTTTATGTTTCTGGAATGCCTTATGGGTAACCCCTTTCATGCTCTTGTTGAGCATTTTCTTTTATACTCCATTTTTGTTAATAAATCTTTTATTTATAACTATTCTACATTGACCATTTGTCAACACGCCAGGGATTTAGTGTAATCCCTTCCCTTCTATAACACTTTATATTTTGGGACTTTTCTTTTTATTTCAAACTTTAATCCAATTTTCCCCACTTTGGGCCTTCCCAGGCCAAAGCCTGTAGGTAGTTATTTGTCAGTAGTTCGGCTTAGCAAAGCCAAAGCCTGCTGCTAGTTATCTGGAGTTAGCTGGACTGGGTGTGCCTCAGCTGGGCTGATTCGTGAAGGGACAGAAGGGACAGGCTTGTAAGTGAGACTAAGATGGATCAGATCTGCCCAGTTCTACCATAGGTAAACATTTAAAGACATTAACATTGAATCGAGCAGGTCCAGTTTGTTGTACTAGAAATGGAACATGCAAGTTCCCCTGGTTAAAATCACCAGCCTTCTAGGATCAGAATGATTTGTCATTAGAGTTTTGGTAACAGAGTGCATCATTTCTGCTGATGAGTTAATAAACATTAAAACAGGAGGATGTAACTTATTTAAAAAGTGTCAGAAATTTAAAAAATGTTACAGAAGGGAAGTGAGAACTAATCAAGATGAAAGTCGAAATTTGATCATCATGTACTTTGGTGGGCTTTGTTCAAAGGAGTTGACTCTTAGTCAATAACAAAATATAGTGGACGCAAGAGATTTCTAAGCAAAAGAATGCTAACAAAAGAAGGCTGTCCACAAGATCTTTATTTTCTAACAATATCTGAACACATTGCAGACTGCTCAGCATTCTTTTAGCCTTCGGCTTGAACATCTTGTTGGGCTTAATGGGGCTGCTCATAACTGGTTCAGGTCTTATCTAATTGGTAAACACTTTTCAGTGACTTTAAATTCCTCTTTTTCATCTACTGCTCCTCTTAAATGTGGTGTTCCTCAGGGATCCATTTTGGGTCTTATCTTATTCTCTATATACCTTCACCCTATTGGAGCTATTTTTCGGAAATTGAACATTTCTTTTCACTGCTATGCTGATGATACACAGGTTTATATTCCTGTCTGCAACTCTGCAATGAATCAACTCCACAACTGTCTGTCTGAATTAAGATCCTGGATGGCTAATAATTTTCTTGATCTGAATCAAAATAAAACAGAGGTTTTTATAGTGGGTCCATCAGCTAAAGCCCAAATTGGTCTTGGACTTCTCAGCTCTTTCTCTGCCTTTTGCAAACCTCAAGTCCGCAATCTTGGTGTTATCTTTGACAGTAACCTCTCTTTTGAGAAACAGATTAATTCTGTAGTCAAGAGTTACTTTTTCCATCTTCGTCTTTTAGGTAAGATCAAACCTTTTTTATCTTCTACGGATCTTGAGAAAGCTACTCATGCTTTTATCTTTTCTTGCCTTGATTACTGCAACTCGCTGTATTCTGGGATTCGCAAATCCCTGATACGCAGGTTACAGTTGGTTCAGAATGCTGCTGCTCTCTTTCTGGTTGGGGCAAGAAAGTCTGATTCTGTTTCTCCAATATTAGCTTCTTTACACTGGCTGCCTGTCAGTTATTGAATTGATTTTAAAATCTTGTTGCTAGTTTTTAAATCCTGCGGTGGGCTGGCGCCCTGCCCGGGGTTTGTTTCCTGCCTTGCGCCCAGTGTTGGCTGGGATTGGCTCCAGCAGACCCCTGTGACCCTGTAGTTAGGATATAACAGGTTGGATAATGGATGGATGGATAGTTTTTAAATCTTTACATGGGCCTGCTCCTGCCTATTTATCTGAATTGTGTGCTTTACACCAGCCATCTAGAGTACTTAGATCTTCTGGTCAGTTGTCTCTTGTGGTCCCTCATACCAAGTGTAAAACTAAGGGGGACAGACAGGGCTTTGACAGCCTCGCCTGTGGAACTCTTTACCTCATTACATAAAGGAGTCGTCTACAATTGAACTGTTCAAAACAAGACTAAAGACTCATTTCTATTCACTTGCTTTCCATGACCTTCAGTAATACTGATGGTTTCCTCATTGTGATTATGTAATCTTACTTCTATTTATCCATCCATTCATCCATTTTCCAACCCGCTGAATCCGAACACAGGGTCACGGGGGTCTGCTGGAGCCAATCCCAGCCAACACAGGGCACAAGGCAGAAACCAATCCCAGGCAGGGTGCCAACCCACCGCAGGACACACACAAACACCAAGCATACACTAGGGCCAATTTAGAATCGCCAATCCACCTAACCTGCATGTCTTTGGACAGTGGGAGGAAACCGGAGCACCCGGAGGAAACCCATGCAGACACGGGGAGAACATGTAAACTCCACGCAGGGAGGACCTGGGAAGCGAACCCAGGTCTCCTAACTGCGAGGCAGCAGCGCTACCACTGCGCCACTGTGCCGCCCACACTTCTATTTATTATTTATTTTATTTATGTTCATTTATTTCTATTTATGTTATTTCTTAGAAATCACCTTAGTCAGTGGGTGGGCCTCTCTGGCAGGGTCTTAAATTGGTTTGAATCCTACCTGACAGGTAGAAAATTCTTTGTTAGTTGTGATAATTATACTTCAAAGACACATGATATTTTATTTAGTGTTCCACAAGGCTCTGTATCTGGGTCCACTGCTCTTTTCGATCTACATGCTTCCGTTAGGTCAGATTATCTCAGGGCATAACATGAGTTACCACAGCTATGCTGATGACACGCAGCTGTATTTATCAATAGCACCTGATGACCCCGATTCTCTTGATTCACTGACACAATGTCTTACTTGTGTTTCTGAGTGGATGAGTAATAATTTTCTCAAACTAAATAAAGAGAAAACTGAAATTTTAGTGATAGGCAATAATGGATATAATGAGGTTATTAGAAATAAACTTGATGCATTAGGATTAAAAGTCAAGACGGAGGTAAAGAATTTAGTGGTAACTGTTGACTGTGACCTGAATTTTAAATCACATATTAATCAGATCACAAGGACAGCATTTTTTCACTTAGGAAATATAGGAAAAGTTAGACCTCGTATATCATTGAAAGATGCTGAGAAATTAGTTCACGCTTTTGTTTTCAGTCGACTAGATTACTGTAACGCACTCCTCTCAGGAATACCCAAAAAAGACATAAATTGATTGCAACGAGTGCAGAATGGAGCTGCTAGAATCTTAACTAGGAAAAGAAAATCTGAGCACATTTCTCCAGTTTTAATGTCACTACACTGGTTACCTGTGTCATTCAGGATTGACTTTAAAATGCTGCTTATGGTTTATAAAGCCTTAAATAATCTCGCCCCATCTTATATATCGGAATGTCTGACACCTTATATTCCAAATCATAACCTTAGATCTTCAAATGAGTGTCTGCTTAGAATTCCAAGAGCTAAACTTAAAAGAAGTGGTGAGGCGGCCTTCTGCTGTTATGCACCTAAAATCTGGAATATCTTGCCAATAGCAATTCGCCAGGCTAATACAGTGGAGCACTTTAAAACACTGCTGAAAACACATTACTTTAACATGGCTTTCTCATAGCTTCATCTTAGTTAATTCCTGATGCTCTGCATATTCAATTAATTATCATTACTATTCATGGTGGCTCTAAAATCCGTACTAACCCCTACTTTCTCTCCTGTTCTTTTTCTGGTTTTCTGTGGTGGTGACCTGCGCCACCACCACCTAATTAAAGCACCATGATGTCCCCACATTGATGGATTAAAGGCCAGAAGTCCACATGGCTGTCATCATCAAGTCCTTCCATGAAAACCCTGAATACCATGAGGACTGATTGAGGTCATTTATTTTAGGTAGAATGCCTAGAGGGGGCTTTGTGGTCTCGTGGCCTCGGACCCCCTGCAGATTTTATTTTTTCTCCAGCCATCTGGAATTTTTTTTGTTTTTTCTGTCCTCCCTGGCCATCGGACCTTACTTTTATGCTATGTTAATTAGTGTTCCCTAATTTTAATTCTTATTTATTTTGCCTTTTTTCTCTTTCTTCATCATGTAAAGCACTTTGAGCTACATTATTTGTATGAAAATGTGCTATAGAAATAAATGTTGTTGTTGTTGTTATTTATGTTAGTTGTATGTCTTTTTTCTTCTTTTATTGTAAAGCACTTTGGCCACAGCATTCCTATGTTGTTTTAAATGTGCTAAACAGTGATCCCTCGCTATATCGCGCTTCGCCTTTCGCGGCTTCACTTTATCGCGGATTTTATATGTAAGCATATTTAAATATATATCGCAGATTTTTTGCTGGTTCGCGGATTTCTGAGGACAATGGGTCTTTTAATTTCTGGTACATGCTTCCTCAGTTGGTTTGCCCAGTTGATTTCATACAAGGGACGCTATTGGCAGATGGCTGAGAAGCTACCCAGCTTACTTTTGTTTCTCTCTCTCTCTCTCTCTCTTGCGCTGACTTTCTCTGATCCTGACGTAGGGGGTGTGAGCAGGGGGGCTGTTCGCACACCTAGACGATACGGACGCTCGTCTAAAAATGCTGAAAGATTATCTTCACGTTGCTACCTTCTATGTGCAGCTGCTTCGTGAAGCGACATGCTGCACGGTGCTTCACATACTTAAAAGCTCAAAGGGCACGTATTGATTTTTCACTGTTTGTTTTTCTCTGTCTCTCTCTCTCTCTCTCTCTGCTCCTGACGGAGGGGGTGTGAGCTGCCGCCTTCAACAGCTTTGTGCCGCGGTGCTTCGCATACTTAAAAGCCAAACAGCCCTATTGATTTGTTTGCTTTCCTCTCTGTTTCTGACAGCCTGTGCTCCTGACGCGCACTCCTTTGAAGAGGAAGATATGTTTGCATTCTTTTAATTGTGAGACAGAACTGTCATCTCTGTCTTGTCATGGAGCACAGTTTAAACTTTTGAAAAAGAGACAAATGTTTGTTTGCAGTGTTTGAATAACGTTCCTGTCTCTCTACAACCTCCTGTGTTTCTGCGCAAATCTGTGACCCAAGCATGACAATATAAAAATAACCATATAAACATATGGTTTCTACTTCGCGGATTTTCTTATTTCGCGGGTGGCTCTGGAACGCAACCCCCGCGATGGAGGAGGGATTACTGTATAAATAAATTGACATTGACAATGACATTATAATGTGGCTACCATGATATTACACATTATGTAGCATTTGCACCAGGTATTTGCCAACACGTAGCATCATAGTGAATAAAACACACAAAATGCTGACAGCCATGAGAAACAATCTGCTAGGTTTGATTTAAACTGGGATTAGGAGGGATTCAATGGGACTGAATTGTATTGGAACTCGACAAAGAGGGCCTAACATCTTTCTTAGTTGACTAAGCAAAAGAATCATCTTTAGTCAAAACCAAAACGCTAACCATTTAAAGTAATTTAAAGTTGCAGCCTATCACTATGACAGTTGATATCTTTTTCTTTTACACTGATTCCAATTTGGAAGAAACTTGGAAAAGAATTGTAAGGCTGAATAAAAGATATAAGAAAGTCAGAGGCAATCTTGGAAGCACTGGGTGCCAAGAAGGTACCAACCCTATAATGGATGCCAGTGTTTTGGAGAGAACTCTCTCTCTCACACACACACACACACACACACAACACTCATTTACCACAAGCCAATGTCAGCAAGTTTAGATCATGGTTGGATGGAAATACTGTACATATATATTCTTCTTCTTCTTTCGGCTGCTCCCGTTAGGGGTTGCCACAGCGGATCATCTTTTTCAATCTTGTCCTGTCCTTTGCATTTTGCTCTATTACACCCATCACCTGCATGTCCTCTCTCAGTATTTGCATTCTAGCAAAGTTATAGTAATGGAGTGCCCACCTGGCAAAAGGTTACCAGGTGCATGAATGCCACCCAGATAGAGAGAGGAATCCACTCTTTAAGTTGTACTAAATTTCCAGGGACACCAGTGGCCACTAGAGAGCACTGTATGAGACAGTCAGGCTGCCCCAGATGCAGGAAGTCAGTTCTGGGATTGGCTGGAAGGCCCAGTTGGTTTAAAGGCATCTCGAGCAATTGGTGTAATTGAGTCGATAGTACGTTCGAATGGTGGAAGGACAGGCCAGGGTCGACTGACAGAGGTGAGACTCAGAAGGCTTAGAATGGCAGAGGGGTTTTATTTTCTTTTATTTACTTTATATGTTGTGCTCTTGCTTTTTTGTATGTTTAAGTCTATGAATACACATTTTTTTCTTTGGCAGGTGCCTCCTTTTTTCACTGTGCATACACCGGTCAGACACAACATTCAAATCACTGGCAGGTGAAGTGAGTAACATTACTTGTCTCATTACACTGGTACCTGTCAAGGGGTGGGATATACTAGGCAACAAGTCAACAGCCAGTTCTTGAAGATAATATGTTGGAAGCCAATCCATCCTCGTCCTTCCATTATAGCAAATAAGCAGTTTCTGTCTCATTCGGGACACCAGTCTCTATCTGTTCTTCTTTTATGGCTTCCCTTCCAGGCAGGGAAACATCCTCCATCCAGATCGAGATGCCAGTCCATCCTGTATGGCACTCAAGCTTTATTTTTGATTTCTTGGTTCCTTGCCCTTTAAAAATTATATTTAAGGTTTATATGGGGTTTCAATGGTCAAGGAATCTATTGGTAATATTTGTTTTTCTTTTTTTTGTTCCCATTTGTTTTTATCAGTGTTAAATATGATTCCTGTTCTCTTGTGGTACTGGTTTGTTTTTGTAACTGGATAGTTTTGCTAATGGTGACTATGTCATTGCTAGGCTTGATGACCTGGACTGTGCGATCTGTGATGTCAGTACTGCCATGGCATAACAGTCTGCATCTTATACTTGCACATCATCTCAACTGATGACAGACATCCATTACATATAGAACTAAACTTCAGTAAATCAGGAAGGATAGTTGCTTTGAAAAGCCACACAAATCGCTCCAGAAACTCCTTTCTTCCTAGTGCCATACGACTTTTCAATAAGAAATATCGGGGAGATAAGGTTTTTATATATATCCTGTAACCTTTTTTTTTTTTTGTTGGTATAAATATGTTTTATCTAACTGCCTTACCTTAACCTTTCTTATTTCTATTTGTCTGTTTTATTTCATTCTGTCTGTTACCTGTTATTAGATGCAACTGAGAAGGCAAATTTCATGTTTTCCTGTGTAAACATGACTAAATAAAGAAACCTAAACCTAAACCTAAACCTATCATCCAAGATTTGGATTTTCGACTGAATAACCTTTTGTGTCTTTCATATTGTTAGCTTCCAAGTTACTAGGTCTGAAAACGTTTTCTACTCTCTGACTACGAGTTATGTCTCGTGTTTTTTGACTCTGGTTACGCGTTCCTTTTTTTTGGCTTATGACTTACCTCTCTGTCATTTGACCTTGATTCTGGCTACACATCCTGATCTTTGTTTATTTAAATATAGTCTCCCCGGTTACAACCCTTGCTTGAATTCTGATTGGTCCGTCTCATCTCTCGATCCCATTCTCTCTCTCAAACATTTTTGTCTCCCACTGCAAACTATAAATACTGGAAGTGTATGAAACACTATTAATGTACCAAAAAGTGCAAATTTTTGAGAAACTATGTATAGGAGGGATTTTTCTACCACATGAAATAATGGAACACATCATTAAGGTAACTAAGAGTCGCTAATTTCCCCATTATAGAACTACATCTCCCAATCACTGAAGGTGATACAGTAAAGTGTACCAAAAAAATAATAAAGTTTAAAGAATAAATAATTGACATCTAATTAATTACAATAAACCACTTTTTCTTACCCTGAGGATATGAAGAGACTTTTTTGTTGTAGCCTGAGGCTGTAGTTTAATTGGAAGAAGAAGATGAGGAGGAGGACTGATGAGTAAGATTACCAGAGTTTTCCCAAAAAACTAAAGAATTCTTATGGAGTTTTATTAATAGCACCATACCAGCACAAGAAGCTGAGCCTAAAAACCTGTGTTTGTGACTCATTCAGTTTATGTCATGGAGGTGCTGTGGTTAGCACTGCTGCCATGTGGATTCAACATGCTGTGTTTAAACTCCCTAAATGTGTGTTTCTGTTGTTTTCTTTTTTGTGATCAGTACCATATTTCATGTCAATGTTGCTAATAATCTGCACTGTATAGGTGAGATAGTGTATGCCAACTCATTGTATAGTAGGGAAAGACTGCGCTGGCATAGGTGCCTATGTATAGCACTGAGATTGGACTATCAGTTAAATAAGATTATATAAGCTTATTTCTGAATGTTTTTGTGGAAAAATTGACAGATTCCAACCAATAATTTACACAGTTGCTGTAACACAGCACGCTTTTCAAGATGCGGTGCTTAAAATATTTATTTTATGTGACCACTGTGATAAAGTAGAAGTATAATACTGTATAACATTTTCAAACCTGCTTGATTCAATTCCAGGTTATGGGTAGCTGGAGCCTAACCCTGCAGCACTGGCACAAAGCAGAAAGCTCTGCACAGGGCACTGGTTCATTGAGGGATCATTTCAGACTTACACTGGAAAAACAAAATCGCTCATTCATTGAACTTGCACGTCTTTGGGAATGTGGAAAGAAAACCCACACCGACCTGGGAGAATTGAGCAAACGCACTTATAGACATTGACTGAGTGCAGGACATGAACTCAGGATTCTGGATCTGCAAGGTAGCGTCACTAACCACTGCACAGCACCACCATGATGCCAAACTAGGAGTTCCAGCAGTGCAGACAGTTTGTGGTGACCTTCTGTGCTCCCGGAGCAGGTATCTACAGCTTTGGTAAGCTCTGCCTAAGACAAGCCTGACACTGACAGCCAACAAGTACCATAAGGGAAAATTGGATAAAAAAAACAAGCCAAGTAGACTGCTTTTTGTGTTTTTGGCTAAAGCACTCACAGAAGATAATGGAAAACGAAAAGCCTTAAACATAATAAACGTAATACACTGCATGAGGAGTCAGTGTGGCACAATCCCACTGAATGTTGTGCAGAATAAATAATAAGCCCCCTTCAGTTTTATCTACTTAAGCATTTTTTTAAGTATTCTATCATATGTTCAGTATAATCATTTATCTGAAAAAATATTGCTTCCTAATGTCATGTTTCAGGCAGGGTTACTTTGCTGGCTGCAGTTCAAGGTCTTGTTTCATGTCTTTTTTGTTCATGTTTGTGCCATTAATTTATGTTATGTTTTGTGTATTATTCTCTGTTTGTGATATTGCCTAAAGCTGCCTGCGTTATGTTCCACGTAGTTTGTGGGTGTTGCCCTGGGAGGCGGGGCCACCTGCCAATCACTGCAAAGAACTGCCCTCCTCCCTTTGACAGCGCCTGGTGGTTCATTTGGAACGTACCTGAGAGTGGTGAGTTTACTTGTGTTTTGCTGTGACTTACTAGATTCTTGTCCTCTTGCTCTGTATTTTTGACCTCTTTCTAGATTTTAAGCAGTGGGCCTTTGTTTGCCTGGACTGCCTTTTGTTTTAGGAAACCCCATTTTGCATTTTGTACTGTCTGTCTTTCTACAAGTACAGGCTGCCCACAAAAACACTCCTTGATTTTAAATGGTTACAAACTCAAAACTTATTGGAATATGTTTATAAATCAGATGACAGCAAATACATTAACTCAAAACATTTCTCCTTTTCCACAACTTACTGAGGTAGGTGACTACCTTTTTCAACAAGATGGGGCACCACCACACTGGCATCTCGCTGTCCGTAATTTTCTCGACGAGCACCTGCCAAACAGATGGATTGGTCGCGCTGGACAAAATGACCAGGTGTTCCTCGAGTGGCCCCCGAGATCACCGGACATTACTGCTTGTGACTTTTTTCCTTTGGGGGTACATGAAAGACAGAGTGTACGTAACTCCACTACCCGTAACTGTGGATTGTCTGCAGGAACGCATCACTGAAGCTATAAACGCTTCATATGCCACATATGCTTCGGAGAGTCCAGTCCGAGCTCAATTATCGCATCGATGTTTGCCGAGTATTAGGTGGGGCGCACATCGAGTGTATGTAATCAACAGATACCATAGGAAACTTTAGGAGTTGGTGAAAGAATATTCCAATAAATTTTAATTTTGTAACCATTTAAAATCAGAGGAGTGTTTTTCTGGGCACCCTGTATTTTTCTGCAAGTAAACCTCTTTATGTATAAAGACTCTTTATTAATACCGGGGTTTAGTGATATCGCCCTCTAGTGGGCATTTTTGAAAGTTTTTTTGGGACTGTGTGCCTCAGGACTCTTATTTCACAGCACCTGTAGTATGTAAAAGTGTTTTAATGTTGGGTGCTGCAAGCCTGTTTCCTACTGGGGGGTCTTTCAGTGTCCTCTCTATACCCTCTGGTGTATGTCTGTTGTCATAAACACGAGACAAACACAGATAAAGGGTTGGGGCAGCCACCCGTATATTCTGGTATCCTGGCTGCAAAAGTCGTTTGATGCAAATAAATAGCACTGGTGTGCAAACAATCGAGTCCAAAACAAGACTGAGGAATAAGGACAAAGGGCAGGGTTTTAAAGGGGAAGACAGGAAGTGAGGTCATAAGGATCAGGGATGTGTTCGTTCTTCATTGGTTCGGAGCCGGACGTGACGTCAGAGGAGCCGGAGCCAGTAAGGACTCCTTCCATTGGCTCGGTCCCGGAAATGATGTCACGAGAGTCAGGTGGAATCTCCCAGGAATGGTCTGCAGGCAAGAAAGAAAGAAAAAGAGTCAGTGCACTGTGCCACCTCCCGGCATCTCTCAGAAAAGCCGTCACTCAAGCCCTTTAGCTGCCTCCCATGCGCACGTGTGTGACAGTGTATATGAAATTTGAATATTCCAGTTTAGTGGTGAGATTTGAAGGTTACTATCCATAATACAATGAGGACCACCTGTTGTTGTTGTCTTTTTTAATTTCAATTCCACATTTTCAGTTTTTTGTTCAAGCTTTTTGTAGTTGAGAATATGCTGAAGACACCAAAGTAGAGGTACGAAAATTTCACTACCATTTGCTCCCTTAACCCCTTAACCGCCCTCTGCCGGATATATCCGGCATCGTTGTTTTATTGCTAACGCCATACTGCCGGAATTATCCGGCACATTTGCCTGTGGTTATACGAATGCCTGGCAAGTAGTATAACTGACGGTTTGGCGTGGGTATTATTACTACATTGTATTTCGACAAGTCTGTGGTTGTTTTGGCCGGTCATGTGACGTGATTCGCATGTGACAGCTGTGAATATGGCGAAACGTAAACTGACTTCAAGTGAGGCTTTGCAGGCGATTTTGGACAGTTCTGATCATGATTGTAGCAGTTCTGAAGAAGATTTTAGCGACAATGATGATCAGCAATGTGCGCTGCATGATACTGTGAATGAAGACGCATCGGATGACGGCGATGAGTGGGTGTATCCCTAGCATCTCAACTGGACTGCTGCCCGAGGTGAACTACCTTTTCTGTATCCGTTTGAGGGAACGTGTGGCTTTATTGTTGATGTAAACAGTTACACTGCTGAGCAGTTTTATGAGCTGTTTGTGTCACCTGATTTGATCAGACATTTTGTTCATCAGACAAATCTGTATGCAGCACAGTTTATTGAGAAAAATCCCAATTTACCTCCACATTCCCGTGTTCATGCTTGGGTTGACACTGATGAAAACGAAATGAAAAAATTCATTGGGATTTTGATGTTGATGGGAATAATCAGAAAACCAGATATTGAGATGTACTGGTCTACAGATCCTATGTATGCAACACCTATTTTTGCAGCTGTCATGACACGTAACCGATTCTCTTTGCTGATGAAATTCTTTCATTTGAATGACAACAGAAATGAGCCAGATAAGAAAGATCCAAACCGCGACCGCTTGTTCAAGCTACGTCCTTTGATTGATCATTTATTTGAAGCATTTCAGTTGCCCTACATGCCAGGACCGTCATTTGCAGTTGATGAAAGTTTATTGTTGTGGAAGGGCCGCTTACAGTTTCGACAGTATCTACCATTGAAAAGGGCACGGTTTGGTATCAAGATGTTTTGCTTAGCTGAGAATTCAGGTTACATTTATAGATTTTGTGTATACACTGGCAAAGAGGATCCTATGAGTAGTATTTCAGCAGTGTTGCCAGATGAATGTAAGGACTTTGGACTTTCAGAAAAAATTGTTGTGTACCTTGCCCTACCACTATTGGACAATGGGTACACCATTTGGATGGAAAACTGGTACTCCAGTTGTAGGCTGTTCCATTACCTTCATCACCGTAAAACTACAGCATGTGGCACAATTCGTTCTAACAGGGTCCCTCCAGAAGTTCGCAATTCAGCGCCAGCACCGGGTCAGCACATTGCATACCGCAGTGGCCCATTGCTGTGCCTGAAATTTCGAGACAAAAAAGATGTTCACATGCTAACAACTCAGCACAATGAGTCTGTGCAGGAGGCTCCCCGCAGAAGAGGACGCCCATCACCTACTGATGTCCGTTACAAGCCTCAATGCATCATTGAATATAACAGCAACATGGGTGCCGTTGACAAGCAGGACCAAATATTGGAACCCTATTCGGCTGCAAGAAAAACTATGAAGTAGTATAAAAAGTTATCAGTTCATCTGCTCCAAATGGCAATGCTGAATGCTCACATTTTGTACCAGAAAAATGGAGGCACAAAAACATTTCTGCAGCTTGAACATGACGTCATTGCAGCCTTCATTTTCTCTGGTGAGGAACAACATGCAGATAGAGTAGAGGCAGTGGTGAGGCTCACAGAACGTCACTTTCCGGACAAACTCGAACCAACACCAACTTGGACCAAGCCACAGGCACGCTGTCGTGTCTGTTCAAAGAAGGGTCAGCGTAGAGACGTCAAGACCTTCTGCTCAAAGTGTCCCAGCAATCCAGGACTTTGTGCAGTTCCCTGCTTTGGCCTGTGGCACAGCAAACTCAAATACTGGGAATGAAACTATGATTGACTGAACTACTTTTGACTTTTGAATTACTTTTGACTGTTCTGTTTTGTAGTAGACAATAAATCCAGAAGCCTGAGAAAAGCACACATTTTGTGTTTTATTATGTGTTTGCCCATTTCTAGAACTTGCACAACATTTAGTGGTCAATACTGCTGAATAAATGTAAAAAATGTAAAAAAGTAAAAAAACGAAAATTGTTCAGATTTCGCCTGGCGTGGGGAATATTTAGGGAGTTGGCGGTTAAAGGGTTAAGGGTAGCCACACTCATCTGAAAAAAAAGAAAAACAAAAAAATTATCAGGAATGCATCGTTCACAAGACATCTTAAATTTCACCCACCACTGAGGAGGCCCGTGATAAATTTGAAAAAGAAACCAAAGAAGTCCATGTGTGCTCTTTCCATTTCATGGAAAAGAAACCAAGCAGTTTTGTGCTCCTGTTTCAAAGAACTACAGGATGCTGGTGTGGGAAGAACAGGTGTGTATGTAGAAAACGGGCCTGTCCCTGACCAGCAAACACTTGACTGCACTGTGTATGCAGTCTTCATGTTTGTTCCATGTTCTGACCACTCTTGATTCGAAATTTGAGTTGCTGCTCTTTCAATTTAAGAAGTTCATAGCTAATACAGGAGCGAGGTTCTCAATTTACTTAGTGTTCACATCTCTTTACCCATATTCTGACAGATGACAATGTCTGAGGGTATCACAATAATATCTCAATCAAGACACATCAGGCATCAGCATCCCATTGTCTGATTGATCTTTTGTGACGTAAAAGATGTGTGAACGTGAATGTTTTGTTAATGATGTGAATTGGGTGGCCCGGACACAGACAGGCAGACACATTTAAAGCCATCACCACATGTTTATTTACACTATTATATACGTCTTAAAGTGCACCGCCACAAACCTCAACAGTCTCCCAAAGTCCAGGCTCCTCTTTTAGCCCCTTCTTTCTCTTTGTCTCTCTCTCTCAGGCCTCTCGTTGCCGCCTCCTCTCCAACCTCTTCCTTCTCCTCACCCGACTCCAGCCTTGAGTGAGGGAAGGTGGCTCCTTAAATAGGCAGGCGGCTGATGACCACACCCGGCCACCTGCCACAATGATTAGCAAATGTTAGGCCGACTTTATTATTTAGGTAAGTTCATGTAAACATTAGAGAGGTCTGCCCACATATAGGACGATTTTGAGATGGCTCCCAACAATATTTTCATGCCAAAATCACCACTGGAAGAATGTTTGTCCCATTGCCTACAGTCAAGGCCATTAACTCTGTAAAAGGAGAAGGTGATCTTCCTACCTTCTGAAGTTTTTCACTTCAACATTTCTTAGATCTGCTCCTTCCATCAGCTGCCTCAAATAACCCCAAATCTTTTTTCCAATCCTAACCCCATTCTAAAACACTGTGGCTATCAGAGCACCGACTGGCTATGCTAGGCTGCTGCCCTTCAGTATTTACCGTATAAGGACAACCACAATTCTCTTAGTAGTTCCAACATGGCCACGGCCACTCACATAATAAGGGAAGGAGATGACTCGAGATATCGTCTGACTGCCCTAATACGTAGCACAGCTTCATCTAAATACAAGTTAGCAATGCTAGGCCAGTCAGGTAGCCAAACAACAACAACAACATTTATTTATATAACACATTTTCATACAAACAATGTAGCTCAAAGTGCTTTACACGATGAAGAAAGAGAAAAAAGACAAAATAAATAATTAAAATTAGGGAACACTAATTAACATAGAATAAAAGTTAGGTCCGATGGCCAGGGAGAACAGAAAAAACAAAAAAAAAAATAACTCCAGATGGCTGGAGAAAAAAATAAAATCTGCAGGGGTTCCAAGGCCACGAGACCACCCAGCCCACTCTAGGCATTCTACCTAACATAAATGACCTCAATCAGTCCTCATGGTATTCAGGGTTTTCATGGAAGAATTTGATGATGACGGTCACGTGGACTTCTGGCCTTTAATCCATCAATGTAAGGTCATCACGGTGCTTTGATTAGGTGGTGGTGGGGCAGATCGCCACCACAGAAAACCGGAAAAAGAACAAAAGAGAAAGTAGGGGTTAGTATGGATTTTAGAGCCACCATGAATAATAATGATAATTAATTGAATATACAGAGCATCAGGATTAAGCTAAAATGAAGCTATGAGAAAGCCATGTTAAAGTAATGTGTTTTCATCAGTGTTTTAAAGTGCTCCAATGTATTAGCCTGGCGAATTCCTATTGGCAGGCTATTCCAGATTTGAGGTGCATAACAGCAGAAGGCCACCTCACCACTTCTTTTAAGTTTAGCTCTTGGAATTCTAAGCAGACACTCATTTGAAGATCTAAGGTTACGATTTGGAGTGTAAGGTGAGAGGCATTCCGAAGTATAAGATGGAGTGAGATTATTTAAGGCTTTGTAAGCATTTTAAAGTCAATTCTAAATGGCACAGGTAACCAGTGTAGTGACATCAAAACTGGGGTGATGTGCTTGGATTTTCTTTTCCTAGTTAAGATTCTAGCAGCTCCATTCTGCACTTGTAATCAATTGACTGAAAACAAAAGCGTGAACTAATTTTTCAGCATCTTGCAATGTTATAAGAGGTCTAGCGGTGGCTATATTTCCTAAGTGAAAAAATGCTGTCCTGGTCATCTGATTAATATGTGATTTAAAATTCAGGTCAGAGTCAATAGTTACCCCTAAATTCTTTATCTCCGTCTTGAATTTGAATCCTAATGCATCAAGTTTATTTCTAATAACCTCATTATATCCATTATTGCCAATCATTAAAATTTCAGTTTTCTCTTTATTTAGTTTGAGAAAATTACTACTCATCCATTCGGAAACACAAGTGAGACATTGTGTCAGTGAATCAAGAGAGTCAGGGTCATCAGGCGCCATTGATAAATACAGCTGCGTGTCATCAGCAGAGCTGTGGTAGCTGATGTTGTGCCCCGAGATAATCTGACCTAATGGAAGTATGTAAATCGAAAAGAGCAGCAGACCCAGGATAGAGCCCTGTGGAACACCAAATAGAATGTCATGTGTCACAGAAGTATAATTACCACAACTAACAAAGAATTTTCTACCTGCCAGGTAGGATTCAAACCAATTTAAGACACTGCCAGAGAGGCCTACCCATTGACTAAGACAATTTCTAAGAATACTGTAGTATCAAATGCGGCACTCATGCATTCTAAAATTAAAAGTATTTTTTGTCTTTGGGATGCTATTTAGAGGAGGAATTGTTTGTTCAGAATGAAAATCGAGGTCTCATAGTAATTCACAATGCAGCGCTCCTCTTATTTATTTTGTTTCAAAAAGGACGGCAGTGTAAAGGAGACAAATTATTGATTTCCTGTGGATGTATTTAAACAAACAAAAAGCTTCTCTTGTGGTATTCACAGTAGCGGCTGTCTGTTGGAACAAAGAATGCACACATTTCCATCAGCACCTCCCACTGTTCACTGTTCCCCTGTCTCTGAGGAGATAATCTGCAGCCCTTCTTAACTCAAATGAAAATCAATTGTGTCTATGTAATTCTTCTTAAGTTTCATTTCCTTTGTATGCATTATTTTTTTTTTTACATTTTGGTTTGTCTTTTCAAACAAGTATTTATTTAGGTCAAGACTACAATCTGCATTATTGGAGCATTTTACTCACCTATCCTCATCAGAGAAGAGCAGTAATAAATAATACAATGCTAATGTAGTAGTATGTGTAATCAGTAACAAGGTGGCGTTCTTCAGAGCTTAGTTTGTAAGTTCAAACCAGGACACTTTGGCATGAGGATGTTCTGTTGTACTGGCATTTGTTTCCTCTAAGAACGTCATCCACCTATCTGTCCATTTTCACAATGCCTTTAGTGCAGCGCAGATTCTTGGGAGGCCTGTCCTGGTAACACAGGATGCAAGAAAGGGATTGACCAAAGTACGTTAACTCAGGATAACTAAGTGACACTTTCACACACCCCCATGTCATATGTTACTTCATGTGGTTTGTAGTGATGACCATAACAAATTCTCAATCTCAGGTTTTTGTGGAGACAGGACATAACAAAGTTTCAGGACCCAATGGTGAGCAATGCTGGACAATAGTAGACAATATCAAAAACGTCCATGAAAAAATCTTGTGTTGCATAATCTACATGCCAGGTCATGCAATTGTATGCTATCAATGGGCAAAATGCTCTACGTTCTTTGCTAAAATGTTGTTAAACAAATAAAGAGAAGGCTGTAGGAGTCAACAACATCCCTGCTAAACTTATAAAAAATGGAGGGGAGGCTGTGGTTGAGCTATTGACAAAAATCTGCAATAAGATCTGGCAGACCTGTGAGTTACTTACTGGCACCCTCTCCAAGAAAACAAATGCGACAAAACTACAGGACAATGAGTCCTATCAGCCACGCAAGCAACATTATGGTGAAGGTTATCTTGAATAGACTCAAACCCCAAGCTGAGGAAATCCTTAAGGAGGAACAGGTTGGATGCCGTAGCATTTGACAGGGTGTGGCATGCCATACTGTGGGCTACTATGAAGAACTATAGCATGAACCATAAGCTGTTGCATGTTACCCACCAGATGTATGCAATGGCTTGCAGGTCAATAATCGCCCATGGCTCAATGGGACATTGGCCCCACACCTGATTTGGAGTCCATCAAGGCTGTATTCTATCACCTATGCTCTTCAACATCTTTCTTCAGCATATCATGACTGATGGTCTCGAAGATCAACAGGGTACCGTAAGTATACAAGGATATACCAACACAAACCTGTGATTTACACATGACATTGATGGGCTGGTAGGAGGAAAAACGATGCTTGCCCACCTAGTGAAATGCCTAGATAGGCAGCTTCGAAATATGACCAGGACGATTTATTGATGATAAACCGTAGAAAACCAATCACATGGGCATAAGTTGGACACCATTAGCCATTTCAGGTTCTTGGATTCTATCATCAGTAAAGAATGCGCAAAAACTGAAGTCAAATCAAGGGATGCTCAGATAATACTACGCCCGGATACTCTCCATTTTTTTTATATGCATATGAATCCTGGAACTTGATAGCAGAAACAAAGAGAAAATCCAAGTGGTGAAGAAGAAGTGCTACAAAACTGTTCTGGACATTTTGTTCTTCAGCCTTATCACCAACAACGAGATCCATTGCATCATTCCACAACAATAGGGCAACTATGAAGACCTCCTCATGACAGTGAAGAGGAGAAAGCTGTACGGTGAAATCCCAAGAACTGAGAGACTCTACTAGGCAATATTGTAAGGAACGATTGAGAGAAAAAGGAGAAAAGGGTGACCTAGATGATGTTCGCTAAAACCTAAATGCTGGCACATAACTGGCAAGTGTGACAACTTCTGGCTGAATGTCCAACAGTATAGCGCTTGCATGACAACAGGTGGTCAAGAGACCAGAGCACGCCTCAACTCATGCCATATATGTCCCATTGAAATATAATATTTTCATTATACATTATATTTATTTTGCATGGATGTGTATGTACTACATGCCCAGCTGACATATTATACCCCCCTACTTAAACATATCTGGCAAAAATAATTAGACATTAACAGCAGTAAACCAATATTCAACTTGTCAATTAGGACAACCCAAGTACACTGAGAAACAGGCGTAATCCATAAAATGTAAAGGTTACTAATAATTGGGCCACCATAATGTTGGTACTGCCATGTTAGTACAGGAAGAAGCATATCAGGATGGCCATGGTGCTACGTGATATGCTGTGTACCTCATAACTCAATATGCAAAGCCATCTGCAGAATGTGAAATTAACTGCTAGACAGCCACAGCCAAAAGACAAAATGGCAAAGGCCCCTTCTCTGAGTCAGAATTCATTCTTGTGTTGAGAGAACTGGCCAAACTTAAAGAAATTTAAATTCCAAGTTGGCAGCAAAAATATGAGATACTCACAAAAAATAAGATGGGGTCTGGGCACAAAGCATGGCTTCTCTTGTGGCATAGCAGCCATCCTTCTGCTGAGTATGAAATAAACAACTACGGCTCTGGTAATAGCGATCAAATATGAATTTAGTTAATCGCCAGGTTCTTTGTAGCTTTGGACATTTTGTGGTCTGAGCTGTAAAATATCACAGAACACATCCATTGTCATGCATTAAGCAAAATAGCAAATTTACCTCAGGGAGTTTATATTTAACATCCAGCAGTCGGCCCCCTCTGTGATATCTGCCTTTGACCGTTCAGGCATTACGTCACTGTTAGGGCAAGATGCATGAGAATAACATGGCATGGGGTCATCAGGCTTCAAAGGTCCTAAAAGTGTTATCAATATTAATGCACCTGCATTTTGGGAAACAGGGGCCACCACATGGAATAGAACCTTACTAGGCCTTAATAGAAAATATAAGATACATCATCATTCCAGGAGCTTGAATGGACTTTGTAAGAAGGACATTAAACACATTGATAGAGCATCCCCTGCAAGTGATTGCTTAAGAGACACAGAAGAGCAATGAGGGCCATTCAATGATTTAATGGAAGATCTCCAGCCTGATAAGTGGCATCAAGGAGGCCTGTTACATTATCCATGGGCTCCCACTGTATATTAAGACGGGCATGCATTCTATGGTTTGGCAGACCCATTAAAGTTGAGATGGGACTCAGGGTTGTATTAGTAGATGACTTTCCTGACCTCATACGTGATTAGTGATGAGCAGAGTGCCTTTTGAGAATGGTTACTTTCTCATTACTTTCTTTCTTCCTTTAGGGCCTTGGTAAGCACAGCCATATTCTGTGCCCCGTTTTTCCTGTATGGAGACCCCTTTGCTGACCAGGTCATCCATCTCAGTATATGCATATGTGTCAATACTCACAAGAACATTTATTTTTTGGATGTTCTTGTGACCTTCCCAAGACTTGGAGCTCCTAATTGGGGTGATTAGAACCTGTTAATATTTTTTTATTTAAAAATTGGTAATACAAGACCTGTTTTTCACAGGAGGAGAGGAAAACAAATTGTTACTCTGTATGAATTGCTGTTGGTCATTGGGATATGTGTGCAGTGCAGTTAGATGATATGGGCTTTCTTTCTTTCTTTCTTTCTTTCTTTCTTTCTTTCTTTCTTTCTTTCTTTCTTTCTTTCTTTCTTTCTTTCTTTCTTTCTTTCTTTCTTTCTTTCTTTCTTCTAAAATCTCATGAAGTTTTCATAACCTGCCTTTGCTTCTTCTGCTCTTTTATACAAGGAAAACATTTCAGTGTCCTTCCAACGTCCGATTTGCTAAACATGGAGGCTGATGATTTAACTACAAGGTTTCTGTTTTCAAAGGCTGTACATGCTGCTCAAAGCAATAGCCCGAAGAGAGCCATCTCCATATATTTTACATTTGCAGCTGCCAAGAATATTACAGCAGATAATCAAAATGATTATTCAAGGCCACCTGGGATGGAAAAATCACAATTGCTTTTCATCCACGTGATTCCTTGACCAGCGTAGAACTGGCGTTACTTTTCAATGCCAATCACATTTGCATATAAGATTATGGAGTAAAGTCAAATACTGATAGTGAGTGAATGAGGGTGGGCATGAAAGCGTAGTTCAGGGTTTTATAGTAATGTCACATTGGAACTATAAGAAGGAGCAGGAACAACTGCAAACCTGGAGGCATGCTGCCTTCTGTTTTAACAATGGCTAAGGCTATGGAGTATAAACCACGAGGCTGCTGACTCAGGCCCACACTGAGTCACCCTGAGGAAGTTGCTAATGCTGCAGAAGTTTGTCTTCGTAGCTGGTACACTGCTTGGCATTAAAGTGCTCGCAAAATAAATATAAATATGTTGTACAGCCATTTAATGGCATGGGGGCAAACATCTCCAGGAAAATAGGCTTGAATCGAGATGGGTGTAACTGCAGCCTGCAATACCTATGTCGTACATCAGGTAATGCCCACAACGTCAATCACAATTGGCATCACAATTGGCAAAGTGAGTGTCCTCTTATGTCTATCAAACACAACACATCTGATGGCTCGACACAAAGTCTACACAGGACAGGAAATCTGGAGGTTTTTTTTTTATTCACAAGATATTTTTATTTAAATACTAAATGACAGGCTGAGACTGGGACATCCAAAACATGTTATTCCCAAAGGCACTTCCAGAAATTCCCACTAGAGGGGTAATCCTGTCAAAAACCCTGGCTGGACACAAAAGATTGCTACTTTGCAAAAATTGCTCTTTAATATTGTGAAGCTTCAAAGACCACAAAAGGCATTTGCTAATGTCAATTCCAAAAGCAAACAAACTCCCAGCACAGAATTCAAAGAGGAGTCAAAAAGAACAAAGGCAAATGTCAAAAAATCCAATAATTTCAACACAATACAATGCATGGGTAGGTATGGTGTCAAGGAGAGGAATGAAGAAGGTCAGAGGATAGTGGATTTTATCAAAAGGATGGACATGGCTGTGGTGAATACGTATTTTAAGAAGAGGGAGGAACATAGGGTTATGTACAAGAGTGGAAGAAGATGCACACAGGTAGATTACATCCTGTGCAGGTGGCAGGGGAAAGTGTGGTTAAGCAGCATAGGATGGTGGTCTGTAGGATTGACATTGGAGATCAAGAAGAGGAAGAGAGTGAGGACAGAGCTAAGGATCAAATGTTGGAAGTTGAAAACGGAAAACTGCAAGGTTGAGTTTAGGGAGGAGGTGGGACAGGCACTGGGTGGTAGTGAAGAATTACTAGACAGCTGGGAAACTACAGCAGATGTAGTAAGGGTGACAGCAAGAAGGGTGCTTGGCATGACATTTGGAAAGAAGAAGGAGATAAAGGAAACCTGGTGGTGCAATGAGGAATTACAGGAGAGTATAAAGAGGAAGAGGATGGCAAAGAAGAAATGGGATAGTCAGAGAGATGCAGAAAGTAGACAAGAGTACAAGGAGATAAGACGCAAGGTGAAGAGAAAGGTGTCGAAGGCTAAAGAAAAGGCGTATGATGAGTTGTATGAGAGGTTGGACACTAAAGAGGGAGAAAAGGACCTGTACCGATTGGCTAGACAGAGAGACCGAGCTGGGAAAGATGTGCAGCAGGTTAGGGTGATAAAGGATAAAGATGGAAACGTACTCACAAGCGAGGAGAGTGTGTTGAGCAGATGGAAAGAGTACTTTGAGAGGCTGATGAATGAAGAGAACAAGAGAGAGAAGAGGTTGGATGATGTGGAGATAGTGAATCAGGAAGTGCAATGGATTAGCAAGGAGGAAGTAAGGACAGCTATGAAGAGGATGAAGAATGGAAAAGCCGTTGGTCCACATGACATACCTGTGGAAGCATGGAGGTGTTTAGGAGAGATGGCAGTGGAGTTTTTAACCAGATTGTTTAATGGAATCTTGGAAAGTGAGAGGATGCCTGAGGAGTGGAGAAGAAGTGTACTGGTGCTGATATTTAAGAATAAGGGGGATGTGCAGGACTTTAGTAACTACAGGGGGATAAAATTGATGAGCCACACCATGAAATTATGGGAAAGAGTAGTGGAAGCTCGGTTAAAAGGTGAGGTGATGATTAGTGAGCAGCAGTGTGGTTTCATGCCAAGAAAAAGCACCACAGATGCGATGTTTGCTCTGAGGGTGTTGATGGAAAAGTATAGAGGAGGCCAGAAGGAGTTGCATTGAGTCTTTGTGGACCTGGAGAAAGCATATGACAGGGTGCCTCGAGAGGAGTTGTGGTATTGCATGAGGAAGTCAAGAGTGGCAGAGAAGTACATAAGAGTTGTACAGGATATGTATGAGGGAAGTGTGACTGTGGTGAGGTCTGTGGTAGGAGTGACGGATGCATTCAGGGTGGAGATGGGATTACATCAGGGATCGGCTCTGAGCCCTTTCTTATTTGCAATGGTGATGGACAGGTCGACAGACAAGATTAGACAGGAGTCCCCGTGGACTATGATGTTTGCTGATGACATTGTTATCTGTAGCGATAGTAGGGAGCAGGTTGAGGAAACCCTGGAGAGGTGGAGATCTGCTCTAGAGAAGAGAGGAATGAAGGTCAGTAGGAACAAGACAGAATACATGTGTGTGAATCAGAGGGAGGTCAGTGGAATGGTGAGGATGCAAGGAGTAGAGTTGGAGAAGGTGGATGAGTTTAAATAATTGGGATCAACAGTATAGAGTAACAGGGATTGTGGAAGAGAAGTGAAAAAGAGAGTGCAGGCAGGGTGGAATGGGTGGAGAAGAGTGTCAGGAGTGATTTGTGACAGACGGGTATCAGCAAGAGTGAAAGGGAAGGTCTACAGGACGGTAGTGAGACCAGCTATGTTATATGGGTTGGAGACGTGGCACTGACCAGAAAGCAGAAGACAGAGCTGGAGGTGGCAGAGTTAAAGATGCTAAGATTTGCATTGGGTGTGATAAGGATGGACAGGATTAGAAATGAGGACATTAGAAGGTCAGCTCAAGTTGGACAGTTGGGAGACAAAGTCAGAGAGGCGAGATTGCGTTGGTTTGGACATGTGCAGAGGAGAGATGCTAGGTATATTGGGAGAAGGATGCTAAGGATAGAGCTGCCAGGGAAGAGGAAAAGAGGAAGGCCTAAGAGAAGGTTTATTGATGTGGTGAGAGAGGACATGCAGGTGATGGGTGTAACAGAACAAGATACAGAGGACAGAAAGATATGGAAGAAGATGATCCCCTATGACAACCCCTAACAGGAGCAGCCGAAAGAAGAGGAAGAAGAAGACAATGCAATACAACTTATTTTTTATACAGCTCTTCACTGAGTACAGGCACAGAGCGCTCTGAATAATTCTCAGTTAAAATACGACTACATATTATACTAATTACTAAATATAGAACTGGTACACATATAAATTCACACGAAGAACAAGGCAGAACCTGACCAAAACCAACAACAGCTGTCCATTAATGAATTGATAAACTAAGGCCAGCTGGCAACAGAAGAGATTAAAGTATATTCAAATTATAGCCGCTCCTGGGTTTTCTATAACTGAATCTGTATCAAAAAAGCACTAAGCACAGCAAAACGCAAAGAGACTCATCAACTCCGAAGCGCATTCACTATGAACTGCAGGAGACACTCCAGATTTATAGGGTGGAGGGCAGTTCCTTGCAGTGATTGTGGAGATTTGATGGAAAATTCAGAGAGCATGAAGGAAAACCCACCACAGCTGTCTACTCACTCACAGATACCAGGCGCAGGATTCAAACCCAGGACACCGGATCTGTGAGGCAGTAGTGCCAACCTCTGGCACCACGCTGATCAAAGGGAGCCTTATAATGTGCTAGTCTGAAAGCATCCAAGGGCAGCAAATGGATCTTACTAATAGAAAAGCTGAAAATTAGGATGAACAGGCTCATCCATGCACACATTACTAAATTATATATTCACTTATTTAGCATATTGTCTTTTTACCCCAATTTTAATGTATTATTAATATCTGTAATGTAAATTGCTACTAGTGAGAAGTCATTTAAGACGTAGAATACTCATTAATCATAACACGGCAGCATGCTTACTTGCACAAGAGCTTTATTATCACATTATCACGCAATCTAGCACTTCCCTGAATGCATATGACAGATCACTTTTTTATTATTTATAAAAATCCCGGTGGTATACTGTACTGTGAACACATCATACATTGGTGGCATTTGTTTATCCATCCATGCTGCCTCAATCTATTTTTATTTAGGAATTTCTTCAGCGTAATAATGAACAGAAGTAAAAAATATCAGGGAGTGGTGTGTGGCATTGTGGCTGGCACTCAGGGTTGACTTGAGTAGGACTGTCCCGAGCTCAGCAGGCAAATAAATTCAGCTTGAACAAAAGTGATATGTAGAAAAAAATCTTAATTCCATTTTTATATCAAATATCTAGTTAAAGAGGCTCGCTAAATTTTCGCAGAGAGTGTGGTGTACCACCTTTTATAAATAACTGTCAGCTGAATCCAAGTGTTTGAATCGTGTGTGTTTGTGTACGTCGTGTGCTCGTGTCGCCGTACGGTTCTCCTGCTCATCATGGCTGCTCGTGTTTGTGTGTAATTCATTTTGAAAATGAAGTGATATTTACAGACCTTTCGACTAACAAGGTAGGTTGTATCTGCATTCTACTTACATATAAATTGTGTCAGGGCCAGCGTCACGGTTAATGCGAATAATGCATTCACCTAGGGTGCATATCATAAGGGGGGAGAAAATCCCAGCCACATGGGATAGCTACCGAACAGTCGGTTGGCACACTAATAAGATGGCACTGCACATTAAACAGCATCTACTCTTAAAACATTACAATGATCCCTCCTCGATCGTGGGGGTTGCGTTCCAGAACCCCCCGCGAAACGTGAAAATCCGCGAAGTAAAAACCATATGTTTATATGGTGATTTTTATATATTTTAAGCCCTTATAAACTCTCCCACACTCTTATAAATATTTAATGCACAGTTATACAGCATAAACCCTTTATATTCTCTTAAATATTAGATAAGATTTGTTGAAATTATGTATGTAAACACACTGTTTATATACTACGCACAAACATACGTATCGTATATCATTGAGGAGTTTATTTTAAAACGTAATGATGCCGTAATGGCGTCCTACAGTGGCCTTGCTGTTCCCTTTCTTCAACATATCCAAAACTTTTACCTTTTCGGCAATCGTTAGCATCTTCCGTTGGAGCTTGGGCACGGCCCCAGAAGCAGTGGCAGGAGCAAATCGTTTTTGGAAACATAACAAAGGGCTTGACTACGCACAAAGATAAACACAAAAGAGCGCAAAAGTTAACTCTTTACACAGCGAAACAGCTGAATGAATGAGATGAGATGCCGGCTAACGCAAAGCGGAATCGAATGCTGCTCTCCGTCACTGAGCCAATCAGCACCCAGGAACTTAACCGCATGCTCTGATTGGGTAGCTTCTCAGCCATCCACCAATAGCGTCCCTTGTATGAAATGAACTGGGCAAACCAACTGAGGAAGCATATACCAGAAATAAAAAGACCCTTTGTCCGCAAAAATCCGCGAACCAGCGAAAAATCCGTGATATATATATAACATATAGATATGCTTACATATGAAATCCGCAATAGAGTGAAGCCACTAAAGTCGAAGTGTGATATAGTGAGGGATTACTGTATAAGGAATTTATTGCTGTAGACTCACACCATGAAGCATCGCAGTTCTCACATTTGCACTGCGGTAACTGTGGGGGGGCAGCAGCAGACCCACGATGTCTGGCTCAGAAGCAGCTCCTCACAGCTTATGTCAAAGTAGAACTCTTTGCTTTGGTTGCACAAAGACTGCTTCTAAGCAGCACTCTGAGCAGAGCGCTTCCTGGTGTCGTCAGATGAGCTCGCTTACTCTCTGTCATCGAACTCACCATCGCCACTACACTCCATCTATCCAGAATGCTAATCCCACCCTTGTCTCCAAGTGCATTGCTGTGGACTCACACCACAAAACATCTCAATCGCAGATTTTCACTGTGGTGAACTGCTGGGGGTGGGGTCAGCTGTGAACCTGCGACGTCTGTCTCAGAAGTGGTTCCTGATTGCTTACACTAGAGGAGAATTCCTTTGCATTGGCTTCTAAACACTGGGGGCAGGCCATTTTATGATGACATCAGCTGAGCTCTCCCACCTTTTCTGCGCACCACCACTGCTACACTCTCCGCCAATCCACAGTACAAATCCTACTCTTTGTCGCCCGGTGTATTGCTATGGACTGACACCATGATGTTCTGATTTGAGAGTTCCTAAGTACAAGACAATCCCAAAAAATACTCAAAAGATGCCCACTAGGGGAGAATTTACCATCAAACCCTGGCTTGATATAAGGGCAAATCAATGATTTATTTCACAAAATGCTCTGTTAGAATGGAACGCCCCGACAAGCAGAGAAGACAATTCCGAAAGCAAACAAGGCCAAATACAGAATCCAAAGAATGCCCAGAAAACACAGCAAAAAATGTTCAGAAAAATCACAAAGATCAGAGTAGAACACAAAGACACTCACCACTCCCTAGAAGATTCAAATGAACCACAAGGCACTGTGGCATCTCACCTTTATAGGGCTGTGCACAGTCTCTTGGGGGATCATCCATAAAACGCAAGGCAAGTAACAAAGGCATTGACACATAGAAAAAATCAAATACAATGAAAAATACAAATGAACAAAATAAAACAAGCAAAAGAATAAAAAATGAACAAAGAAGACATAAAACAAAGGGGAGGAAATCTGGCTGAAGCATAAGGCCAGGTTTGTACTTCATGTGACGCAACGCATTCTCTAGCGGACACTCCTGCTACGCAAGCGTTTTACTGTTTATACTTGCTTGCATACTTTACGTAAATCTGGAAGAATCCACCAGGTGGCAGTGCGAGATATCATCACGGTGAGAATCGGTTTGGCTTTGCTGTGTTGTGAATTGCCTGGAACACCCATTAAATTCCGATGACACTTTACCGCAATAAGACTTTACCACACCCTTGACCCTCTGCAGTTCGCATACCAGGAGAAGGTGGGAGTGGAGGATGCCATCATCTACATGCTACACCAATACCTCTCCAACTTGGACAGAGGCAGTGGTGCAGTAAGAATTATGTTTCTGGACTTCTCTAGCGCCTTCAACACCATTCAACCTCTGCTACTTAGGGACAAGCTGACAGAGATGGGAGTAGATTCATACCTGGTGGCATGGATCATGAACTATCTTACAGACAGACATCAGTATGTGCGTCTCGGGAACTGCACGTCTGACATTGTGGTCAGCAACACAGGAGCACCGCAGGGGACTATACTTTCTCCGGTCCTGTTCAGTCTATATACATCAGACTTCCAATACAACTCGGAGTCCTGCCACGTGCAAAAGTTTGCTGACGACACTGCTATCGTGGACTGCATCAGGAGTGGACAGGAGGAGGAATATAGGAACCTAATCAAGACATGTCAGCTTGCAGGTTTCACTTTGGTAGCAGTCAGTGGTCAGTCATTCTCAGAAATGGCTCCTCACAGCGTACACAAAAGTAGAACTCCTTGTGTGAGCTGCGCAGAAGCTGCTTCTAATCACCGCAAGTGGAGTGCTATCTGGTGTCGTCAGCTGAGCTCTGCACAACACTACACTACACTCCAGAAGTCCACAGTGCTAATCCCACCCTTATGGCCAGGTGTATTTCTGTGGATTCACACCACAAAGCACCTCAGTGTCAGATTTGCACTGCTGTAATTGTCTGTGGTCAGCCTTGAAGCCACCACGACTGGCTCAGAAGTAGTCTCCTTATAGCCGGAGATAACAGGAGAACAGTTTTGGCATAAGCTGTGAGGAGCCACCTCTGAGCCACATGTCACACGTTTGTAGCTGACCACCGACCAGTGAGCAAAGATTGTATTGAAACAAATGATTAGGGAGATGAATCAAGTTTTGATTTAGTTTAGTTTTTCGTTTCAGATCACGTGTATCCCCCTTGAACTTTGATGAATGCTCCGACATGTTGTGTGCCGACTTTATCTAACTACTTTGGCCGTTCTAACAAGCTCTATAGAAAGACCTCATTTGTGGCACTCATCTTTTATACTTTCACTGAGGACTTGATATAGCATCTGTTTGACCATTTCATTTGTAAACCTTTATACTTTAGCTCTCTGTACCTGTACCTTAGGATTGTTTTTTTCTAGAAAAGGAGCTATACACATTGTCATGGACACCAAGCAAGGGTGTCTCCGGTCGGTAGGCCAGTTTAATGGAGGGACTGGGGAAGCAACCTGTTTGGCCTATTTGCTCCCCGACACAACAGGTGGCAGCCCCCATTGACTATGATACCTGCAGGCTGGGAATTGTTGTCCTGTGGAACAATGCTGTTAGAGTTCTTGGGTACCACCAGGGGGAGCTACAGGGGAATACTGCCCCTACTTTGAGCAGCTTTTATCTGTCATGGAAGTGCCCTGGCACCAGAAGATAAAAGAAGACACTTCTCCAGAGACAGAGTGAGGAGGTAGAGGGCAACCTTCGAGGAGGAGAAGGAGGCGGAAGGTGCTTAAGTCTGTCAAGTATGGGTGATAGGTGGCATAGCAGCACCACAAACTCCAGACACAACTTCACAGAAATGATATCTGTACAACTAAAAGCTTTTTATTAATACGATTATAGGGTTTCTTACTTCTCCACTATATGTTACAATAACCTTCCTCCTTCAACATTTTTCCTCCACTCCTCCTGGCAAGCTTTGTCCTTCCCTCGCACCTGACACCAGCTCCACAAGCGGACCTGTCCCCTTCATACTGCACCAGGAAGTGCTTCCGGTGCCACCATGCTGCATCCACCAAACACTTCCCAGTCAGGTGGAACCCAACTAAACTAGGGAGATCTTCTCCAGCAGGGCTGCCCATTGAAACTACAACTCCCATCTGGCCATGGTAGACCGTCCAGAGAGCTGTTGGCACCTATTGTGCTGGGGGAACACATGACCCAGAGAGGCAAACTTTTAACACCCTACCACTATCTGGTGTGAGACTTGCCCGGACACCATCAGACAGAGACCGCATTTTTATAAAACTCTTGTTTATTTTTCTTCTTTCCATACCAACACAACACAGTCCCGCACAGCACACTGTGCTCCTTGCACCAATCACCGTTATTCCAGGCCTTTCTCTCTCTGCCCTCTCTCCACAGGAGCTTCGTCCTTCTCCTGATCCGGACTACAGCTCCCTGATTGGAGGGAAGGCGGCCCCTTTTATCCTCACCCAGATGAGCTCCAGGTGTTCTGCCTGACGTCACTTCCTGGTGTGGCGGAAGCATCAGGAGAGCACCCGGAAGCACTCCGGGTGTCCCTGGAAGGATCAACGTCCATTGGTGTGGCCGAAGTAAATGTCTCCCGGGCTTCATGAGCCTTGGGGCGCCCCCTGGCGGTGGGCACGGGCCCCAACGCGCTTGAGCTTCCCTGCTCCCCTTCCATAGCCCTCTTCTGGTCCAGGGTGGTTGCCCCCTCATGGCCCTGTTGCCAAATGCGCCACTTCTCGGTCCTTCCAGGCGTCCCAGCCGGGTCTGACCCCCAGCCTCCTGCGACACTGGGATGACAGCCAACTCATGTCTTCTATGACACAAGGTGCTGTTATACAGTAAATTAAAGTCCATCATATTTTAACCTGGAATTGTGTCTGTCTGAGTTCTGGCCGGGATCTGGGGCTCAGTGGCGCCCCCTAGTGGTAACAACATGTAATTTAATGAGCAGTCTCTCGGTTAAAAAACCATAGAATGGGAGTCTGCCTTACTTTTTGGGCTTCATGAGACAAGTGCATTTCAAAAAATGTAATGAAATCCATGCCAATGCAAGGAGGCTTTGCCATTTTATCATTTTGCGTCCATCCGCTGGTTATGAGTTACACTAAGCCCACTTATGAGGAAACTTTCCATTCATTCTAGACCCTGTGCATTCCAACCCTTTAACTACTTGTCATTCCAATTCCTCTTTTTCAATAGCTGTGTATCAGGGTGATTTTTCAGAGGATATTAGTGTGTTTCTGTGAAAGACAGATTTTATTAAAAGCAATATTTATTCTAAGAAGTAATCCTAAACTCATAGACATAAGCCATTAAGCCATCTATCAGATTCGGCATTTTAAAAACGGTGCCCAATAAAGTAACAGTTAATCTGTAATTACACTGGCAGAAGCTAAGATTAATGTTTTGGCCGGAGTTAATCCTGACTTTGTTGCGATGGCACTCTAATGCCATAGGACGTTCGGTGGCTTCTTTGACTGGCACCTGTTTGTGTGTCATTTCTCTACAGGGCAGCCAGCCAGAATGAGGAGATTTGTTAATAATTTGGCTTGTTTTGCATTTGCAGTCTGTGCTGCAGGAGGAAAGTACATTTATTGAGCACATCGAGAAGTTTTTGATCCTCAACATCTTCATTTAAGGGGTACAGTGCAGGGAAATGATAATAAATAAGAGTGTTTCGATATATGTGTTATTGAATGCTTAATAAAAATAACAAACTACTGCAAAATGGGTCTCCAGGAGTAGACATTCATCTTGATTCAATTGAATCTGCTCTTATATGGCACTTTTTATTCAGGGAGCTACTGTATAAAAGCATAATGCAGTGGTATGAATAAATAATGTCACATTCTCACAGCGGCTTAATCCATCTGAGGGGCACAGAGACTGAAGCCTAGTCCAGCAGCACTGGACACGAGGCAGGAAGCAGTCCTGGAAATCCATCACAAGGCCTGTTCACACATTCACACTCAGACAGAAATGATGGAATACACCCAAGAAGGTCTGTAAATGAATACCATCGTTTCCATCTTCATATATTAAGGACGTATTTAGTAGACATTTTAAAATTCTGTCTGTTTTATTTATTCAGATTTTTATAAGCAAATTACTGTTATGGGCACCCCTTGTTTAAGATGCATCTTTAATTACAGGTCTGCTTATCATGTCTATGGGTTGGCTGCAGATTTTACTTATAGTGCATTTTTATTCTCTTATTCAAACTACGAGTAGTTTATGATATGCCGCTACACAGGGATTACAGGTGGTGGCAAATAGATGACGATATGCAGAATAAAATACAAGTCAAGAAGGCACTTGAATGAAGCAGACATGCACTTTCATTGCCAGATTTGATAATAAAGGATACGATCCCAGCAAGTTTGGGTAGAGGAAAACCAAGGTGATTCCTAGAAATGATCCCTATTTTTCATAAAGGCTGTTAGATGGTCACGAAATATTAGTTAAGAGCTCACTGCCTAGTATAATCTTGGTAAAGAGACAGAAATAATTAGATTTCAAAATATCATAAAAGTAATGATTATGAGAAAACAATTCCTAAATTATCAAATTAAAGATAATTTATAATTTGACGGGATAAAATCCCAAGATAAGTTATTTACTGGTTAATTAATTAAACGCACTGTGGTTTCTACTGTATGGTGAAATATGATGTCACATAACTGTAACAGACCAGCCTGCATTTGGTTCCTGATTTATGTATTTTAATAAGAGAACACAGACAGAGGCACAGGGTTGGGGCACTGAATGGTGATTACTGTATACTGCGTCTTTACAAATGGGAGTCTCCGACCACACTGAGGAAAGACGGTGCGGGTGCTAAAGGTTAATGAGGCAGAAGGGGCAGGATCAGGCACCCAGAAACTGGAAATGACATCTGTCCCAGATTCTCCACATGTGCAGAGAGAAGGAGAGGCAAGGCATTACGAGGCAGCGCCAACTCCTGACTCGGGGTGGAATTACAAGTCGACGAGCATGTATGTGTGACAGCATGTTTGTTTTATTGTTATTTCAGGGTTAATATTTTTAATGTGCTTTTTGCATTTATGAATATTATGTTGTAACGGCCGACCCTTCACCCGGCCGGCAGCTACACCTCCAAGACCTGTGGCCTGGATAAACTACTGAGCTGAATCTAAATAACAAGCCGTACCTCTAACAAATGAAAATTTTCCCCACAATCGAGGGTTCAATCAAGCACGCCAAAAACAGATATGTAAAAATAGGTGATTAATTATATTAAACTAGCAAAATACCCGCGCTTCGCAGCGGTGAAGTACTGCTTTAAAATTTTAAATAATAAACTGAGGGAAAATGTACCAATAATTATTTGTTAAGGATCTCTTTGTATACCACGTTGTCAGTTCGCCCCTCCGGTTGTATTATGGCCAAGAGTGTGCGCTCAGCTTACTCTTGAGCATACAACGTATAGTTGGCCATGTGAAAAGCAATCTTGCCTCAAATCAATGCCAACCTTTTGTAGGGTCTGTCCCTGAGACTTATTAATTGTCATTACGAAGCAGAGCCTTAGTGGAAATTGGAGGCGTTTGAATTGAAATGGGAAATCAGAGGGTATAACGGGGATGCGAGGAATAAAAACTCTCTCCCCTGAGCCACCGCCAGTAAAAAATAGTTGCCTCAATGAGGTTCTTTTGCAGGCATGTGACCTGAAGTCTCGTGCCATTACAAAGTTTCGGTGGCTGTAAGTTTCTCAGTAACATTATTGGTGCTGCAACCTTCAAAATTAGATTATGATCAGGAGTGCCTGGAGGATTCAGAGTGTGGACCGAGCTGCAGGCTATGGACGTATATATGTACGTAAGTAGGATTCAGTTAGTGTTGGGAACCCGCGTACCAAATTTCTTGAAGATGGGCCCATTAAGTAACAAAGACCTTTGGAAAGTTCAATATGGCGGCCGACAGTGGTGTCATACCACCGAAATAAGTACGTACATTGTTTTCGGTTAGCGCTGGGAAGCCGTCTACCAAATTTCGTGAAGATGGGGCCATAAATAAGAAAGTTTAACATGGAGGATGTTGTTGACCGTTATGACCATACTGTGTAGAATTTCGAAATGAAACCTGCTTAACTTTTGTAAGTAAGCTGTAAGGAATGAGCCTGACAAACTTCAGCATTCTACCTACACGGGAAGTTGGAGAGTTAGTGATGAGTGAGTCAGTGAGGGTTTTGCCTTTTATTAGTATAGATGAAACAACAACAAGAAAAATAGCAAAATAAATAAATACTGTATATATATATCCCTCCACCAAAGCAACAATGTGACAACACCATATATATATATACACACAATAAACCCTCCCTTGCCCTTGTAACATATAACAAACAATACGAATAACAAAAATGAATGAGATACGGAAATGAATGGTCGTGAACTTGAGTCCAAGTAACAATTGTCCTGAATGCAGATGACTGGTTAACTGATATGTGGAGTGTTTGTATTTCCCAGAACAAAATGGAACAGCCTCACCGTGAATCCTTGGCGCGTGGTGGATGATGAAGTCCGACCCCGGGGTCTCTCGTGATGAGGGTATTGGAGTAAGAATGAAAAACAAACTGGATGCAAATGCGCGATGTGGAATAAAGCAGGTACAGATGGTTCGTGGTTGTGAAAATGAAAGTCTCCTTCTCTCCCCTCCTTTTTCTCTGTTCCCTCCTGATTGTCTATTTAGTCCTGTGCCGGATGTAATTGATTATTATACACAGGTGCCTTCCATAATTAAGGGGCGGTGGTCTCCCTCCATCATCCGTCCCCCCTTTTATTTATGGGGACGACATTCGCTGATACACACATTAAACAGCAAACGGGACGATGGAAACAAAACGCACACAATACTAACATTGACAACACTATTACTATGTAGCCCAGCTACAATGTTTATTTTGTTATATCTACTTATTATTTAGTGTTTTGTTCCTTGTGTTTCATAGGTGAATTCCTCAAGAGGCAGAGCCACCATGACATCACTGCTGTTTGGACTGCCCTCATCCCTTATATTCAAGTGGTGGATGCTGTCCCAGTTGAGATTCATTGCCTGACTGATTGTAAGAAGGTATGTTTAGGATTCATCTGGCTTTTTGATTATTTTGTGTTCCAAATTGGTTTCAAAGTATAGAATTTCATTTTTGGACTTGTTAGTCTTGGATTGACTTTTTAGGCAAACTCCTTTTTACTTTGTGCTCTATTTTTGACCATTTATAAGCTTCCTTTTGATTTTTTTTAAATCTTTTTTTAGTTAAATTCTTTATTTTCTAGTTTTCAAGCCAGAGGTTTCTCTTAAAGGAAATTTATTGTATTTTGCATATCTAAGGCATTTTAAAGACATTTTTAAACTGTTTAAAGCCAAGTCCCCTTTTTGGGCCTTCACAGGTCAAAGCTGCCTGATGGGGTTGGAGTAAGGCTGTCTGGAGTGAGACCTATCTCTAAAATGTTCACTGAAGGTCCTGGCCTGGTTTGTGGGTCTTTTTGGAGGCTTTTATTGTTTTTGCCTTATTTCTATCACTATTTTACAACAACAATACATCATACCATAATATCTTCACCTGCTCAAATAGATTCAGGGTCACAGGAAAATGTTATGTTCAATAGGATGTGTTCCCTGACTTAGATGTATTCTTCTGTTTTGTGCCTTCTTTGTTTTTTCTAATTTATTATTTTTCATGTGTTTAATAATTGCATATTGTTTGATAATTTAGCTTTGTTTACATCCTTTTAATTTTGCTGTATTTTGTATTATTCACCTATGCTCCTTGTACTGTGGGGATGGAACCACAAAAGGCTGACCCCCTGATATCATTGTTGAAGGTCCACCTTCTTCTATTATATTCTGAAACTGAGGATGGAGTTTTGCTTTGTTTTCAGTGATTCTATTTATTAGATTGCAATTTAGGACTTGTTCCAATTTGGTTGCATTTTAGCGAAACTCCTTTTGCCTTTATTGCCATTTTTGTGCTTTTTGCATTTGCCGGAGGTTTTTACGGTTCCTCTCCATAGAAGGTACATTTTTTAGTACATTTTTGGTATGTGTTTGAGATATCAAAATAGTTCTGAACTTTTGAAATAAAAAATCCTTTTTAGGCCTGTGTAGGCCAAAGCCACCTAGTAGAGTACTGGGGTCAGGTTGACTTAGGTGAGGCCTTTTCTGGGCCTGCTGTTTTGTTATCTTTTAGAGGGCTCATAACATTTTTGCTGTTTGAGTGCACATGTTTCATGACAGTCAAGGTCTGTGTGTGTGTCTGTTGGGTCTGGGGAGAATCAATCTTGGCACCACATGGCACAAGCCAGGAAAGAACCCATCATATGGTCCTCTCAGACAGATAACCCCAAAAACCAGACAGATTTAGAATTACCGTTACTAGAACGATTGGGATGTGGGAGAACAACTCAGACAGAAGGATAAAGTATAAACTCCACATGGGTAACAACACCGTGCAAGATTTGAACATAGGAGGCAACAGTTCCAGTCACTGCTGGAACCATGCTGTCCATGTTTTGATACACTTTAACAGAATTCTTAACAATATGAAGTAGAGTTCTGCCTAAGATTAGCATTGTAATAAAAGGCCTGATAAAGTGAATTATAACAACATATTGTAGCATCCCAGCTTGCCAAACATGGATGAGCTGCACTGCAGTGTATGTGCCCAAACCCCACAGATCAGATTAGGAGCTGAATAAAAGGGTCTGCTGGGGACACATTCCCTGGCATAGAGCATGAGGACTTATAAGAAGGAGGAAAGACTCAGGATTGAGATAAATGGAATTGACAGAGAAAAACGGAGAGTTCATGAGCAGCCAATGAGGACAGATTGAGGGCAGAACTGAAGCTCAGACAGTGGCAGCTGATGGTGGAGAATGTTACAGTTTAGGAATTACAAGAGAGGTAATAAATCTGCCCTTGGGCTTACCAGCACATCACAACCCTATTGTTCATAGGTATATATTAATACAGAAGGAAGGATATGGAAAGATGAATCCATGCATGAATGTTACAATCATTTTATATAGGGAGCCAAGAGATGTGCCCACTCATGGGGCGGCCAGTGCTGGCGAGTGGTGGTTCTCTCAAATATAAGGACCTTGACCTCTTCTCATGTGTAGCATGTGTACTGCTTCTCGACAGGCTTAGGCCTTGGTTGGTGTGTGGTGACCCACCTGGTCTGCTAGCTGTTGGACCAGTTTCCATGTACCTGTATTTCTGTTTATAAAATTACATCTAACATCTCGCACTTCCTTTTAATATATGACATGCCTTATGGAAACAGTAGGATTTCAGCAGTGACATTAAGTTTATTGGATTAACAGAAAATATGCAATATGCATCATAACAAAATTAGACAGGTGCATAAATTTGGGCACCCCAACAGAGATATGACATCAATACTTAGTTGAGCCTCCTTTTACAAATCTAACAGCCTCCAGACGCTGTCCTCCTATAGCCTTTGATGAGTGTCTGGATTCTGGATGGAGGTATTGTTGACTATTCTTCCATACAAAATCTCTCCAGTTTAGTTCAATTTGATGGCTGCCAAGCATGGACAGCCTGCTTCAAATCATCTCATAGATTTTCAATGATATTCAAGTCAGAGGACTGTGACGGCCATTCCATAACATTGTACTTCTCCCTCTGCATGAATGCCTTTGTAGATTTCGAACTGTGTTTTGGGTCATTGTCTTGTTGGAATATCCAACCCCTGTAACACTTCAACTTTGTGACTGATGCTTGAACATTATCCTGAAGAATTTGTTGATATTGGGTTGAATTCATCTGACCCTCGACTTTAACAAGGGCCCCAGTCCCTGAACTAGCCACACAGCCCCACAGCATGATGGAACCTCCACCAAATTTGACAGTAGGTAGCAACTGTTTGTCTAGGAATGTGGTGTTCTTCTTCTGCAATGCAAAGCACTTTTTGTTATGACCAAATAACTCCATTTTTGTCTCATCAGTCCAAAGCACTTTGTTCCAAAATGAATCTGGCTTGTCTAAATGAGCATTTGCATACAACAAGCGACTCTGTTTGTGGCGTGAGTGCAGAAAGGGCTTCTTTCTCATCACCCTGCCATACAGATGTTCTTTGTGCAAATTGCGCTGAATTGTAGAATGATGTACAGATACACCATCTTTAGCAAGATGTTCTTGCAGGTCTTTGGAGGTGATCTGTGGGTTGTCTGTAACCATTCTCACAATCCTGCGCATATGCCGCTCCTGTATTTTTCTTGGCCTGCCAGACCTGCTGGGTTTAACAGCAACTGTGCCTGTGGCCTTCCATTTCCTGATTCCATTCCTTACAGTTGAAACTGACAGTTTAAACCTCTGAGATAGCTTTGTGTAGCCTTCCCCTAAACCAGGAGACTGAACAATCTTTGTTTTCAGATCTTTTGAGAGTTGCTTTGAGGATCCCATGCTGTCACTCTTCAGAGGAGAGTCAAAGGGAAGGAAGCACAACTTGTAATTGACCACCTTAAATACCTTTATATCTCATGATTGGACACACCTGTCTATGAAGTTCAAGGCTTAATGAGCTCATCCAACCAATTTGGCATTGCAAGTAATCAGCATTGAGCAGTGACAGGCATTCAAATCAGCAAAATGAAAAGGGGACCCACATTTTTGCACAGCCAGTTTTTCACATTTGATTTAATTTCATACAACTAAATACTGCTTCACTAAAAATCTTTGTTCGGAAAACACCCCAGTACTCAGATGTTCCTAGGAAATGAAAGAGAAACCACTGTTATCTTTTTTGTTGAAAGCAGAGTCAATTATTATGCAGGCTGGGAGGGGTTCCCAAACTTTTTCATATGACTGTATATTTCTATAAAAAAAGTTAAATCTAACATCTCATTTTCAAATAAAATATTTCTTGAGTTTAAGAAGTGCTTTTTTTTATAATAATAATAATAAATTGTCCAGGCATTGTCAAGCTTGGGTCACAGAGATGCAAGTGAGACAGAAAGATGAGCGCAGGTTTTCAATGAAAATACGATTGCTTCATTACTGTATAGAGAAGGCAGATGCAGTCTCAAGACTGAGCATAGGAGCTGTTAGGAGCCGCGGCACAGGCGATCATCCTGCTTTAGCTCCCATCTTCAGATTAGAAGAACTATAGCAGTCTGGAGAAGACTGATCAGGAGAGTGTGAGGAAGAGCATATCAAAGCCCGGTGTTAAATGCTAAACATTGTGCGACATGAACGCTACGTGGTAACCCTGATCCTGCAGAGGACAACCAATTGCTTTGCCTTGGTTTAATCTTTACCAGACGCAGCAGAGCAGCTACGGAGTTGTCTTTGTGCCGCTGGTATTAAACATGATGAATCACTGGCAGGCCCGGTCACATATATATTTTCCCCATATTCATTATAACAAAATTCCTGTTATAATGAAACTATAATGAAATGAGGAGAGTAGCAAATGTACCATATTTTTCAAGGCACATAGTCATAGGCTCTGGTGGTGGTAATCCCTCAATGATGCACAGGGTGGCACTGTATTGTAATGCCTCTTCTCTTTCTCCCTCTATAGACCAGATAATTGACAATCTCCACCACCTCTGATATCACTTCCAGTCTCTGTCCCTCTGGACCCATCTCTTCCTGCCATAACTGGAAGTGTCACCATCTTAGATAGTCTGATCTGAGAGTCATGTCCTTAGTGACTTTTTCCTTTTGCTGAAAAGCTGCATTTAATTTGCGTGACCCGTCAAATGCGCGATGGACAAATGCGCGCCGACAAATGCGCGATGACAAAATCGCGACGTCAAAATCGCGTCGACAAATGCGCGATAATTAGTAATAATAATAATACATTTTATTTATATAGCGCCTTTCCCATGCTCAAGGCATTTACAGAATATAATAAAGAACGGCAGCATATACAGTATATAGCATTGTACAAACCAGATAAATAAATAAAGAAGATTAAGACAGTGAATTCTGAAAAAAAAAAATTTTCGCGATTTTTTCGGCGTGCATTTGTCGAAAATCAATTCGCGGTTTTGTCGTCACGCATTTGTCATCGTGCATTTGTCGGGTGTGCATTTGTCCATCGTGCATTTGTCGGTGAACCTTTATTTGCTATTATAGTATACCGGGTCACGGTGTCTCCAGAAGTAAGAGGAAGACAAGATGTAAAGAAGAAGGTAAGACAAAGAGCAAGTGAGAGGAAGACAAGATGTGAAGGTTTGAAGAAGAAGGCAAGACAAAATGGAAGTAAGAGGAGGAGAAGATGTGAATGAGAAGGTAAGACATAACTGAAGTAAGATATATATATATCCAGTTTTTACACAACAATGTACATACAAGTCATCCCAAATGATGTAAATGTGTCTGAGCTGGGTGGTTAGCTTGACATTACCAATGACAAAATCATCTAGGCAAAATAGAGCTGGCCTTTTAGGTTTGAATCTGTGCAATTCAGAATACTAAAATCAAAAATTGATGAATTGAAATGCATCAGACAGAATGATGAATGAAACCAATTTGTAACAAGCTGCTAATATTAAATATTTAGTGGCCTGCGATGACAAAAACCTTGTATTGTAAAGCACGGGGGGTTGCAACGATTGAGCTGCAAATGTGGATAATCCAAACAGACCGTGTTGAAAAACTGTCACGATTTACCAAATGGATCCTCTTAATGGTTTCATTAACCTCTTTCATATACAGGAGCAGGATGCATTGGGACAAAATTACCATTTCAGAGAGCGGATTTATCTTTTAAAGGCCTTATCACTCAGTTAAAGTGTGCCGTCCGCTTCCCTGGCATTTAATTGCGTGGATGTAGATTGATGGCTGTCATGCAGCATTCCAAATTTCTGTTGTCTGTTTTCAAAAGCGATCTGAAAACCTAAGCCGATTTGGGAGATGCAGTGCAGTCTTTTAATTTCCTTAACGGTTTGGTCCTTTCGGTTATCAAAGGCTCTTTCTGCTTTACAGAAGTGAAGCGTGTGTCATTAAAAGTGTGTCTACAGAAGAACACATTTGCCTGTCAACTTTATATAAGATGGTTGTTTCAAACAGTTCAGGCTGTGCCTTCTGTGTCATTATTAGAAATCTCGGAGCGGTGAAGGAACAGCTCAGTATGACCTGTCTTCATACTGCGAAAATATGTAGTAATTTGCATTTATGCATATGATGCCATTTGTCACACAGGTGTGAACTTGACAGCCATAAAGATTTTCAGTTATTTTTACTTGGTGGTATAACTAGGCGTCCAACATAGTGTCGGCGTTGGATATGGTAGGTTGCATGCTCATTCATCCATCAATATTGAACCTGCTCATTCCAATATTAAGATGGAGAGGTCATCAAGGACAGCACCGGGTGCCAGGCCAAAACCAAGTAATGTAAAAGCGTGTCTTTAGGATGTGGAGAGCAGCCTACACAGACACCTGGAGAACATGCAGACTCCACGCAGACTGAGGCCAGGCCCAGAACTCTGGACCTACATGATTCTGTGCCACTGGTAGTATATCATAGACCAGGGGTCCCCAACTCCGGTCCTGGAGGGCCCCAGTGGTTGCAGGTTTTTGTTCCAACCAGCTTCTGTTTTTAATTGAACTCTTGGGCTAATTAAGTGAATGGTTATATCCCAGATTTGGGAACAATATAGAAATTAGAAAATTAAGTTTTGTTAAAAAAAAAAAAAATTTAAATATACTAAGCAGTTATATGGGAATAATGTATTTTTTTCTTTTTAACAATATTTTCATCTTGATGTCCATTCTGTTTTTCCAGGGGTTCTAATTGTTAATTAATCCATTATTTTTTAATTAGTGGGTCTAACTGTAAAGTAGCCTTTCAAGATTCAGTGTTGTTTGCCAGCATGTCTGCTGTGCTCATTTTTAATTGTCATTATTAAGATACAATGAAGGGGGCAAACTGCACGGAGAAAGGGAAAAATATAATGAAAGCAACAATAGCAATAGCAAAATATAAATATTTCTAAATGTCTTATAAATGTAAACATCATGCCTATGTACTTTCTTAATGTAGAGTAAGAGAAGAGAAAAAAAAAATGGCAGGTAATAAATTGAGATCAGTCAGTGATTATGAATCTGGTAGAAACAAAAACCTGAAGCCATGGTGGGCCCCCAGGAACGACTCTGAGAACCCCTGGCTTGGAACATCTGAGTACTGTGGTGTTTTCCGAACAGAGATTTTTAGTGAAGCAGTATTTAGTTGTATGAAATTAAATCAAATGTGAAAAACTGGCTGTGCAAAAATGTGGGTCCCCTTGTAATTTTGCTGATTTGAATGCCTGTCACTGCTCAGTGCTGATTACTTACAACATCAAATTGGTTGGATGAGCTCGTTAAGCCTTGAACTTCATAGACAGGTGTGTCCAATCATGAGAAAATGAATTTAAGGTGGTCAATTGCAAGTTGTGCTTCCTTCCCTTTGACTCTCCTCTGAAGAGTGACAGCATGGGATCCTCTCCTCAAAGCAATTCTCCAAAGATCTGAAAACAAAGATTGTTCAGTCTCCTGGTTTAGGGGAAGGCTACAACTGTCAGTTTCAACTGTAAAGAATGGAATCAGCAAATGGAAGGCCACAGACACAGTTGCTGTTAAACCCAGCAGGTCTGGCAAGCCAAGAAAAATACAGCAGCGGCATATGCGCAGGATTGTGAGAATGGTTACAGACAACCCACAGATCACCTCCAAAGACCTGCAAGAACATCTTGCTGCAGATGGTGTATCTGTACATCGTTCTACAATTCAGCGCAATTTGCACAAAGAACATCTGTACGGCAGGGTGATGAGAAAGAAGCCCTTTCTGCACTCAGGCCACAAACAGAGTCGCTTGTTGTATGCAAATGCTCATTTAGACAAGCCAGATTCATTTTGGAACAAAGTGCTTTGGACTAATGAGACAATAATTGAGTTATTGGGTCATAACAAAAAGCACTTTGCAAGGATAAAGAAGAACACCGCATTCCAAGGAAAACACCTGCTACCTACTGTCAAATTTGGTGGAGGTTCCATCATGCTGTGGGGCTGTGAGGCTAGTTCAGGGACTGGGGCCCTTGTTAAAGTTGAGGGTCAGATGAATTCAACCCAATACCAACAAATTCTTCAGGATAATGTTCAAGCATCAGTCACAAAGTTGAAGTTACACAGGGGCTGGATATTCCAACAAGACAATGACCCAAAACACAGTTCGAAATCTAGAAAGGCATTCATGCAGAGGGAGAAGTACAATGTTCTGGAATGGCCGTCACAGTCCCCTGACTTGAATATCATCGAAAATCTATGGGATGATTTGAAGCAGGCTGTCCATGCTCGGCAGCCATCAAATTGAACTGAACTGGAGTGATTTTGTATGGAAGAATGGTCAGAAATACCTCCATCCAGAATCCAGACACTCATCAAAGGCTATAGGAGGACAGCGTCTAGAGGCTGTTAGATTTGTAAAAGGAGGCTCAACTAAGTATTGATGTCATATCTCTGTTGGGGTGCCCACATTTACACACTTGTCTAGTTTTGTTATGATGCATATTGCATATTTTCTGTTAATCCAATAAACTTAATGTCACTGCTGAAATACTACTGTTTCCATAAGGCATGTCATATATTAAAAGGAAGTTGCTACTTTGAAAGCTCAGCCAATGAGAAACAAAAATCCAAAGAATTAAGAGGGGTTCCCAAACTTTTTCATATGACAGTGTGTGTGTGTATGTATATATATATCCTCTTTAATAAAATCCCTGTGTGCGTCCATGTGTCCGTGTGTGTGTGTGTCTTCTGGTGAAGTGCGCATGCGCGGGGCACTCTTTAATAAAGGACATCATTGCTGGGGAGAGTGCTGATTGGGTAGTCGCAGCCGCGCACATAAAATCTGTTGCTGGGGAGATGCCACACATACAATAATCAGCTGCATGCCAGCTCAGATTAAAATACTTGCTAGGGAACTGCACAGTACTTGCTGGAGAGGCGCAACAGGCACGATTATCAGCTGCATGCCACACATTACATCAGTTGCTGGGGAGACTCTGGTCCCTTACCATTTAATATAGACTGTTCCTACTAAGGTTTATACACTACTGTTCTAGTACCCGTTATTGTAACAGACTTAATGTCTAGTATATATTGTGGCACATGCCCGGCCGGGATGCCCAGGAGGACCGGAGGAGGGCTTGTACCTCCTCCAGAACACGAGGGGGCGACCACCCTGGTTGCTTTGGGGGCTCCGCCAGGGGGCGCCCCAATGCCTTGGGAGCCCTGGGCCTCAGCACTTCCGTCACACCCGAAGGTGCTGGGAGGAAGAGGAGCAGGGACACCCGGAGTCGTTCCAGTTGCGCAGCCAGCACTTCCGTCACACAAGGGAGTGTCGACAGAAGATTGTCGGGAAGCACCTGGAGCCCATCCGGGGGTGTATAAAAGGGGCCGTCTCCCTCCATTCAATGGCAAGAGTCGAGTGGAAGTGGACGAAGCTCGGTGGAGAGGAGGCGGACCAGATACAGTGAAGGCATTGTGTTGTGTGGCCGGGACTGAAGGGGTGATTGCTGCGGCACTGGGTATTGTGCACTTTAATGGCTGTAAATATTGTAAATAAACGTGTATGTGGTGAAACCATCATGTCTACCTGTTTGTATCCGGGCTGTTCCCCACAATGGCATCCCAGATGGGACTCTCTACCTGCTACAAGGCAGGGACCCCAAACAAATAATTTTGTGGGCAGTCCGGAGCAGCAGGTTAGCCCACACACACGCCGTGGGTGCAGAGCCTGCACAACCCCGCGTGAGCAAATCACCTCACGGACCGCCACCGGTCCACCAAACGGCCATATTCCCCTGGTGCGGGGAAACGACTATGGATGTTGCCGGAGTGCAGCGGGCTCCAGCAGGCACGCTGTCGCTGAGGACATACAAGACGGCACCACGGAGAGACGAGACCCGGGAGGTAAGTGCCCTGCCCAACGGCGATCGGCCCTGCGGGGGCAAACTTACATTCTGTGTTGCAGGCAGGGACTGCCCTGGTCCGCGTCAGTGGCAATGGCATGCCGAGCCTCGGGCTGTCGTCGGCACAGAGGCGGCAGCACGAGACGCTGCAAGGAAGGAGTTGCTGCAGCTTGACAGGCCGCAGCAGCTGTTCGGCTCCTCGGAAGCACGTCGCCGCACCAGGAGAAGAGGAAACAGAGCCAAAATGGCCGCGGACCGGAAGTCCCTCCACGGGACAGGCACAGGATTGGGCGGTGTGTCTTGTGTGTCCGCTGATGATTGGATGGAGGTGGGCCCAAGGAATGTCCATCCCGGGCCGAGGAAGGACCCGACGGGGCCTGTGGAAAGGCCCCTCAGAGAGCAGCTGGCGGATATGCCTGACAAAAAGGTAAGGCAACCGCCGACTGATGATCTGTGCTTGCTAGCGGCTCTGCGTGAGTTGGAGGAGTGCCTCCAGCCCGCTGAGTTGCTGTTCCAGGTGGTACACGTCTTCCGCAAAGGATTGAAGGAGCTGGAGATGAAGGCAGTCGCGTCCGTAATGACACTGCAACAGTGGGCGGATCGGCGCGATGCTGGAGTCTTCAGCCGGAGGGACACGGTGGGGAAGGTAAGTGAGACCGTCCCCGTAAAAGAAAAGGGAGATCCCACAGAAAGGGCCCGGGATTTTTCTGAACGGAACCAAGTAGGTGGATCTCTGACAGTGGATGCGGCGCCGAGTGCTGTGCGCGTGACGAGGGGAAAGTCATCGAGAGGACTGGCAGGACACGGGCTGTTGTGTGCCCCAGGTCCCAGTGCCCTACGCCTCGAGTCAGCGGCAGTCTCATGTCGCTCTACAGGGACGCAGATGGGAAGGAGTCTCTTTTTATGCAATAAGGAGATTCAGACCGTCATGGCGTCCCAGAGTGATAGGAGGAATTGAGGGGTGAATGCCGGTTCCTCCAATAGGAAGGGACGTGCAGCTGGGTGCGCACGTCCAGAGAAGGGCCGTCCTCTGCGGAAGCAGAGGGAAGCTCCGATGCCAGTGAAGGAGACGACAGTGCGAGCGAACCCGTCAGATACGAACTGATGGGCAGGGAACCTGCGGAGGAGGTGCCGAACAGGCAAGTCGCGGGGTGCCGATAGGAGAGGAGAACGCTGCCAGTGCATGGCACAGAGGGACGTCAGGTGGTGGCGTCCAGGCAGCGCTTCTGCCCCTCTTTCTGTTTTGGTTGCAGGAATAGACCCCGGATGCGCAGTAGGGCCTGCTTCGTTGGGGACCTGCCCTTCACTGGCGATAGGGCAGCCCCGCGACTGGCGAAGGCTACGAAGGCGTGAGCGGCGCAGCCCAAAGGGGCGCAAAGACCTTGGAAGGGGTGCCATAAAAACAAGTTCCAGGGTGCCGGATTGGACCCTGGACAAATAGTAGGACCCACTTCAGGGTTGAACCACCCTCACGGGTTGTGTCGCTCAGACCGACGTGTCTTCGCTGGCGTTGGGGCACTGTGGCACCCGGACAGGGCTCATGCCCGGCCGGGACGCCCAGGAGGACCGGAGGAGGGCTTGTACCTCCTCCAGAACACGAGGGGGCGACCGCCCTGGTTGCCTTGGAAGCCCTGGGCCTCAGCACTTCCGCCACACCCGGAGGTGCTGGAGGGAAGAGGAGCAGGGACACCTGGAGTCCTTCCGGTTTCGCAGCCGGCACTTCCGCCACACAAGGGAGTGTCGACGGAAGAGTGTTGAGAAGCACCCGGAGCCCATCCGGGGGTGTATAAAAGGGGCCGCCTCCCTCCATTTAATGGCAAGAGTCGGGTGGAAGTGGACGAAGCTCGGTGGAGAGGAGTGGAGGCAGACCAGAGACAGTGAAGGCATTGTGTTGTGTGGCCAGGACTGAAGGGGTGATTGGTGCTGTGGCACTGGGTATTGTGCACTTTAATGGCTGTAAATATTGTAAATAAACGTGTGTGTGGTGAAACCATCATGTCTACCTGTCTGTGTCTGGGCTGTTCCCCACAATATATATATGTATTACACCAAACTTAGTTTTCTAATTTCTATATTGTTCACAAAACACAGAACTTGGGAAGTAACAGTTCATTTAATTAGCCCAGGAGTCCAATTAAAAACAGAAGTTGGTTGGAACAAAAACCTGCAGCCACAGTGTGCCCCCTGGACTGAGTTTGGGAATCCCTGTCATAGACTAATGTTAAACATAGTACCTTTTCCCACCACAGGAACTTTTTTCTAGAACAAGGGACTTCTTAGAAATCCAGGAATTTTTGTAGCATTCCCACCTCAGGAACTCAGTACATTTGCAGGTCCTGTTACTTTTTTAGTTCCTACTTGAGGGTATATTAGTTCAACCAGGAATTATTGTGGGTGGGGTGTGGATGATGAATTGTGATGATTGGCTGACCACAAGCACTGAATTTCGTTACAGCATTAATGAATGTACATTTAATGAATACCATTAACATCATTTTTTTTTTTTGCTTCCCTTACATTTCTCCCTCAGAATTTGAATCTCTGAAACATGAAGTAAAAGTTGCCTTCTCTTTTGCTTTTTTTTAATCCTGTGTCCTATCGATTCTCTGAAATAGCAATAAATGCATTTGCATTAACATACATTGCAAAATCTACAGGGAATACATAGATTGACAATGAATGGACACACTTTGGAGAGGAGCACAACCCAAACATTGAGCCACAGAAATGAAAAGAACAAGAAGATTGCCAGTGAGGACCACCTGAAACTTCCATTGAGCCTTGATAAAGCTACAGGATCCAGTAATCCTCATCACTGATAATTCAAGAAGAACTTCAAGATTGAATGAAGCATTCCAGTGAGGAGAAGCTGGCAGATCAAATGATTTCCATCAAGAAACAACAATTGTGCCCAGAGAAATGGGATGAACAAAGAGACAGGGAAGAGATGTTATGAAGGCTGGGATTTCTGTAGGAGGCACATATGCTCCTGAAAATAAATCCTGAGGTAGGTGGTGTTGCAGGGAGGAGGCTATGATGCCAAAACAGACTAAATGGGTAAGGGTCTATAAGATGTGTAGAAGTGTAAACTAGATAGTATTATTAAAATAGATTACTGGACAGCTCCAAATAAATTGAGGTGAAAAGCTTGAAAGACATGATGATAATCAAAGCCTGCCGTTCACTGGCGGCTAACACTCTTGAACATGAAAATGAACTTATGTTCCTACCCAAAGGCTGCTCAGATGCCAATGTGTGTGCAGCATGGATTTATGGAAGTGGGCCAGCGCCACACTGTACAGTACATTTTGTACATTCTACAGGCGCTATGGATGTTAGGAGTCAGGAGGCTGACTTTGCTGTCAAGGGTGCTTTTCACAATGACAAATGTTACATTTTGCTAATGTTCACATCCTTAGAGTATCCAATAATTTTAACTATCAACCTTGTAAAGTGGCTGTTTAAAACAATCATGTAAAATATATGGTTGTTGCCTTTCTAAAGTTGCTCGAGATACAAGGCCTAACAGGCAGTTGTTATGGGAATCATTTCTAGAGGAAGTAGCTGCTTTCTGGTGAGATGATTATGGCCTATTATGTTATTTGCTTTCACTCTATTATTTTAGCCATCTGACTTTACTGTGGCATTCCTGCCAAGGCAGACACTTTCTCATCTGTGGCTAAACAGTCCTTTGTTCTTGCAACTTTCTTTCTTGTATTCGGGTTCAAAATTATGCATAATGTTTTCACAATGCCTGCAAAGTAGCAGAAAAATATGGCTTGAGCACAGCCATATCAGCAGGTGGAATCATTCCTTATACTTTATAATATTATAAAAAAAATCCAATGAATCCAGCACATGAGTTCCTCACCTAAATCTATGTTTTTAGCTGTTGCCACACATATGCGCTTAGGAGATAGCCTAAGGGCTCTGGTGACTGTAGCTACCTGCCGAACCAGGGTTTGGCACTGTTTGCTGATGCCTTCTCTCTTCATACCTCTGCAAATTGGAAGACTGACAGCTATTCCACCTCTGACATCACTTCCATTGTCCACTCTCCTGGACCAGCCCCTTCTTGCTTGGAAGCCATATAACCAGCAGTTTGGCCATCTTGAAGTTAGTTCTATTCTGAACTCCAGTCTTAAAAGACTACTCCACGTCTATTGCGTGTTTTTCTTTGTTTATTTTTGCATCTAATATTATGGGGTCACCAGGGTGGTGCTCCAACTCTTTCACATTGATTTTTTCTGGACAATAAAAAATCAGTGAATTCCCAGGTCATGGGTTTTAGCTAATGTGAATGCTTCTTGGATAACATTTTCAACAAAGAATTACATCATGTTCTGCCTGGACACTCCCTGCTGTCCAATCTAATTGTAAAACATCGAGACACTCACAAGATGGACCCACGTGTCTGACAAACGTTAGTACATCTAACTGCTCTAATCTCCAAGGGCAAAGCCCCAGGATCTAATCTTAGTTAAACTTGACACTAGAAACTCTGCCCCAACACCCATTTCCACCACCCCACTGTTCGATGTAATGTTAGTAAATCTGTAAAGCAAAATCTCCACTCAATTAAGAGCTCTGACTTAAAAATAGAGTACTTATGTATTTCCACTTCAAGCATGAGTTGGCTAAATGATGATACAGAGTACCCGGTATGCAAAGATTTTCTCAGTCTTCTGCCAGTCTAAAAACTCAAAGTGATTGAAAACCATGGAAATAGAGTACCATGATTAAACCAGGACTACTGAGTAGTGAACAAATTTCACTGGAACTTGTACTTAATTTTATGTAATCTTTGCTCTCCTGCATCAATATCCACCAAGATAAAAAGCAGTGATAAAATCCGCAGAATTTATATTTTGATGCTTTATCTTTCTGGTTGTAAACACCTGACAAAAAAGTGTGTTCTGTTTGTAATATTGTAGCCAAATAAGATGACCAGAAAATGGGGAAGACATAAGGAGCTGGTAAATCAATAGTTTTCTAACTAGCTGGAATCAGGAAATCAGAAGATGCAAAACAAAATGGAAGCATCAAAACCCAAAACAAAACAAAAGGTGACATCAAATAAAGAAGAAAACTAGAATCTTTTCTCTAATAATTGCTGAAGTTCTTAGTTTTTGTTTTAAATTTATGAAATGTTTGGATAATGTACTGTTGTGTGCCTCCATCTTAAATAGGCAGGCAATGATGACTCAATATGTCCAATATGGCCTATGCATTGTTATCGTTTGTGATTAATTTATATTTTTTCTGACTTATTTTTGTGTGTCTCAAGTGTGAGTTCCTCCTGATGAAGGTTCTGATTAATGAGGCATTCATTGCTTTATTTATAAAACTCGCTTCGCTCGCCCACCCCCGGGTTTGGTTTACTGAATATACAACTTAAAGATATTGTTATTTTCATGGGAATTGTTACATATGCATTATTTTCACTTTTAGTTTAAAACTTTTGTGAAAACAATACTTGTCCTTTATTTCTGGTCCCGGGCGTGGTTAAATCTCTTTCTCGCAGGACGTATAACGCTGCTCACATTGTGAATTCGAACGCACGCTAAGGAGTTGCAGTCGGACCATCTGCTGGCTTCTTGCTGCTGTCGAGCTGCATTTTCTGTTTGTCGAGCTTTGCATCGATCATTTCAAAGCCTGTACAGCAGCTGTCCTTTTGCCACTTTGCGTCTCTGCTGCTTGCGTTGTGAAGGGGGAGGGGGATTGGGGGGGGGGGTTTGCTGAACGTACGCTAAGGAGAAGCGGTCGGATCATCTGCTGGGTTCCGGCTGCTGCTGCTGGCGAGCTGCGTGTTCTGCTTGTCGCTTGTCATTGTTCTAAGAGCTGGGACCACATGATGTCTGTCTGCCAAAAACATTCCAGCAACTGACAACTACTAGGTTAGATGTCCGTGAATTTGTTTTAAATGTTGTTTCACTGCCTTGTCTCGCGGGATGTCAAATTGCAATCTCTTGGCACCAAGTCTCATGTTTAAGGTCCCCCCGCGAGACGCTCAGTTGCCAATATCTTTCATCTTGCGGGTCTTTAAAGTGTCTTCCGAGAAGATCATGTCTTGTCCCTCTGGTCTCCCTTCCACCAAGATTTTTTTTTATAATAGAGAGATTATCCAAATTGTATTTATGACTTTTAAAAATAGCTAACATTTTTAACACAATGTCATAATTTATTTTGGGTGTCACCATGTTTTAGTTGTGTTCAGAGCTGAATATGAAAAGTGACAGAGAGAAACAAGACTAGAAAATGAAACAGAGTCACAATCAAAGTGAGGGTCATTCCTGGGAGGAGAGAAAAACTGAAAATATTTTTAAAAATTATACAAGCTCGTAGTAGAGAAAGACATGCAAGACATTCAAAAACCTGAGATTCAGAGAGAAAATAAACATGCACGATTCTTTGTTTAGGTAGGTTGTCCAAATCACAGATAATGAAAGAGACATTGTGCTGACATACAATAGGTCACAACGATGATGTCATGTGTCATGTCACACAAAATCCCATCTCGACAACTGCGATTTGTGTGCTGGAGACAGATTCACAAAATGGTGGAATATCCATCCATCCATTTTCCAACCCGCTGAATCCAAACACAGGGTCACGGGGGTCTGCTGGAGCCAATCCCAGCCAATACAGGGCACAAGGCAGGAAACAATCCCGGGCAGGGTGCCAACCCACCGCAGATGGTGGAGTATTTAAAAAAAAACAACAAAATGCTGATGCAATAAACAAACTGCATAATGAAAATAAAATTAACCTTTCATTTCTGCATAGAAAAAAATGAAAGAACCTTAGCCAACATTGTACTTCATAAGAAACATATTCAAATTTTTAGAAAATCCTGAGGAGAAAAGAATATAATTTTACTACTTTCTAAATTCATAACAGTTTGCTTATTTTTATTTTGGTTTTCCTACCCAGAGATGACGGCAGTCTGTGGCACATTATGACACCTTTGTACAACCTGATTATCCGTATTATGATTAGTATAAATTTTTATACAGCTCCTAATGGAACTTCTAGCTGATTACATTTGGAATATGGAGTTCTTCAACATAGAGAACCTGAATTTAAAGTCTGTTTTGTTGTATCTTGCTTCATTAAAAAGTTAATTTGTTTACATTTTATCACAATGAATGCTGTTCATATTGTAGGCTACTGTTATGACCATCTCCTTAGAAGTCCTTCCCAGAATTCCCCTTGTGACCACATCCAGGTGACAGGCTGTCCTTGGCAGCTCAAGAATATCCGAGCTTTATGGGTTACTTTAAGATCATTATTGAAAAAACAAAACAAAACTTTATTTTCTTGACTTTCTGGTTAGCTAATCTTTTTCTTTTGATCTTTGACCCTGTATTTTTCATTATGTTATTAGCTTTAATGAAAGATCTATTTGATGTTTCTTGAAGTTACATCTTCCGATCATTTTTTTCTATTACTGTCTCATGCGGGTCAGTATAATCCAAGTTTGCAAAAAAAAATTAAACAAATCCTTTTTTGTTAGTGTGTGCTTTTCCAAAAGATAACTCTGGTTTTGATCCTTTTGCTTTGACTTATTAATAACATTTTTGAGTTTAGCATGGGGCCCCTAAAGGGACACGAGGAAAAAAAATCATACTTTCTCATGCTTACGAGATCTTTTTATGCTGGCATGTCTTCAATGTCAGCGTAACTCTTTCGGCAAAACAAATTGGGTTGCAAGCATACAAATCATGCCTTTGTGGGAATGACACAGTCTAAAATAGGTTGTAGGTCTATGACTTCCATATCAACTTTCTGATTGGCAACACAATGAAACAGTTAAACTTTTGGAAGCACAACAGAAATATAGGGATTCCAGAAAGGGAAAAAAGATCTCGTGAGCATATAAAACTTTCTGGTTTGCACGCAAAAGAGCTTGTGAGCACAGATAGTTTCACGTATGTGGCGAAAAATATCTTTTTTTTTAATTGATCATGTCCCTTTAGGAGCTCCGTAGTTTAGATAAAAGATAGGGCTGATTTTTTGTTTTATAAATTTGCTTACTCTATTAGCTGCCTCTTTGAGATGGCACAACACATGAACAGCAACTTGCACAGTGACCATCACCAATATGACCATGGCCATGTAGAAAAAAATGCAAAATGGCGAAAAGATGGTGCTGTGGTTGTGTCACCATCATGACAATAAAATAAACAAAGAATATTACAATAATTTAAAAAATCCAAAAATGAAACAAAATGCATCTGAGGATGCAAAATGAGGTATCATCACTCTGCCATGATATTATTCAATTGTAACCAGACTGCCACTCTCCCTCCAAGTATCTATCTGCACTTCCCCACTGTTAAGTGCAAAGAACAACACTTCTAACAGCACTTCTAATGCAACAAACATGGTGTGCTCCTCCCAGCATCATTTCTGATTCTTCTGTACTCTACTCGTCTGTTTGCAGAAATCATTCACTTTCACTTGGTTATGCTGCCTGTTATAGACTTATCTCTCTCTCTCTTTCTTTGTCTCTCTCTGTCTCTCTTGTTTATTCAGCCAAAAAAACGAGCCATTAGCAATTCCAATGCACGGTGAAACCACCATGGTATGTCTGAAATATAATGTCTATCATTTATTGTATGGTGTGCCTATTGAACAATTATTACAGCTTGCTTTATGATAGATAGATAGATAGATAGATAGATAGATAGATAGATAGATAGATAGATAGATAGATAGATAGATAGATAGATAGATAGATAGATAGATAGATAGATAGATAGATAGATTGTGTGGGAGATGACCGGCTGTTCATCCCGGCCAATACCCCCAAGCCGCTAGATGGAGCCCTCTCTGTAGCATGGAAGTGCCCCAAAGACCAGCAGGGAATCATGGACAATGGAGTTTTTATTCCCGACCCTGCTAGACACCGTAGAGCCCACCAGAGGACGCTGCAGGGAGGCTCAAGGACTTATACGTGCCCTATAACCCGGAAGCACGCCGTTCCTTCTGGTCATGTGATCAGGACGCACTTCCGGGATGAAGAAAAGGACTTTTAATCTGACCTGGAAGTGATAGCGAATCATGGCCTGCAGGGTTGGAATTACTTCCGGGTCAGGGGATATAAAAGGACTGTGGGAAAGCCCAGACAATGAGCTGAGTTGGGAGGCAGGGTGGCTAAGCGTCTGGGAGTGGAGGATTGAGTATTGGTTGTTGAGATTTGTGGAGTGGTGGTGCTTTGTGCACATTTATTATTATTATTATAATAAATTCATATTTGGACTTTTACCTGGTGTCTGATGTATTGTCCGAGGGTTCAAGGGGTCGACAGGGCCTCTATCTGTCACAATAGATAGATAGATAGATAGATAGATAGATAGATAGATAGATAGATAGATAGATAGATAGATAGATAGATCTGGATTCTCCAGAAGCTCCTAAAATAAATAAATTGATCAATATAGTGAGTCCCAGTGAGGCATTATGCAGGTGCTGTTAGTATAAAGGAGCTCCCATAGCATTTCTTAACACACTTTTACTAAATAATTTGTTGGCTTAAACTCCTCAGTATTATTGAGTCAGAGAGAGGATGTGCAGCTTTCCTCAGAATGGAACTCAGGTTTGTTTTAATTCTCTCCTTCTCTACTATCTGCAGGGCGTCCAGAGTACATCCTATAACTGAGTCTGCCCTTTTAATTAGCTTGTTGATTTGGTGGGCCTCTCCTGAAGCGGTGTTACCAGCCCAGCATACTACAGCATAAAAAAATCGCACTGGCCATCACAGAGTTGTAAAAGATATGAAAGATGTCTCTACTAACGATAAAGGAAAGTAATCTCCTAAGAAAAAGAGCCTGCTCTGCCCTTTCTTTTATCTTTGTGATACTGACATGACCAGGTGTTTTACTTCTAGATGTGTACAGAGTGAAGAGAAAAGGAGTCAGGACTGTTTCTAGGGGTGCTCCAGTGTTGATCACATCTCTATCAGAAACATATGGGTAAATATAACTGAAAAAAATGTGTATACTGTGTATTTATACAGCATATTGATAATACTCTCCTCCTGCAGATCATTTGCAGTGACCCTATGAATGCAAATGGCATACTTTTTACATATTTTAATGCAGACAGGTAAGTCAGAGGTTAAGCACAATGGGGCAATGGAGAGTGCTGCTGTTACACAGCTCCAGAGTCTGGGTCTCATATCCTGACAAGTGCTCGTATTTATCAAGTGTCTCAGAGTAGCATATTTTGGAAACGCATGACAACACTGAACTTTTAAAAAGATATTAATTTCAACAGATGGAATAATATTTGTAACAAACCTCGTACGTTTCTTGATTTCTCCATCTAAGTGGAGAAGCCATGCGCTATTTGCTGAAATGAAAGTGTTGCTAACGTTACATGTAAAATGCAGCTTTACAATAATGATAGATTGGGCATGTCACAACCAACCATTTCTCAGATTTGCACTTTGAACACCCTTACAACACATGAGGTAATACACAGATTTATACATTAGCCCACGACTCCACATGAGGTAATATTATAGCATGCTGCATTCATGCAAATCGGCATGCACATAGAGATCATTGCTCCAAGTGTGGATGAGCATGCAGAATTGCAAGTGAGATATTACAGTAGCAACGCTCAGGTGCTCATGGATGCAAACTGCAGTGCATTAGCCAGCATATTACCCTGAAGGTAGGTGGGGCTGGATGGGTGATTGACAGCAAAATGTCACATAGGTACTGAACTCTGCATTACACAAACCTCTGGAACATTCACATTTGACTTTACAAGCCTGGGAAGGTTCAAGAAGGCATTGGAAGAAGATAAGGGAGGATCAAGCAGAGAGGCAGGACACGTCACAGTGAAAGATTATTGGGAACACTGGAAGAGTGAACATGACTTCAGAAACAGCTCAGGCCATGGCTAGAGTAAGTATAACTGTTACTTGACAAGGTATTTCCTGTGGTCATAACAGCAGGAAGGTGATTCTTCTGAAAATACAGCTGTGGATCATGCATTGTTAAATAAACATACCTGTTATCGATGTTACTGTCATTTTGGTCTGCTTATCTCGGTCTTTCCATCTTGGTGATCATTACTGGATTATTCTTGATGTTGTTATGATGTGGCAACCAATATGTGCAGCTTAGTGTATGTAAGCATTCCTTCTTCTTTATCATCTTCTACTACTTTAAATATCCATCCATCCGCTATCCAACCCGCTATATCCTAACTACAGGGTCACGGGGGTCTGCTGGAGCCAATCCCAGCCAACACAGGAAACAAACCCCGGGCAGGGTGCCAGCCCACCGCAGGGCGCGCGCACACACACACACCAAGCACACACTAGGGACAATTTAGGATCATCAATGCACCTAACCTGCATGTCTTTGGACTGTGGGAGGAAACCGGAGTACCTGGAGGAAACCCATGCAGACACGGGGAGAACATGCAAACTCCACACAGGGAGGACCTGGGAAGCAAACCCGGGTCTATTAACTGCGAGGCAACAGCTCTAGACCACTGCGCCACCATGCCACCCCACTTTAAATATTATTATTATTATTATTATCTGTGGTGGGTTGGCACCCTGCCCGGGATTGGTTCCTGCCTTGTGCCCTGTGTTGGCTGGGATTGGCTCCAGCAGACCCCCGTGACCCTGTGTTCGGATTCAGCAGGTTGGAAAATGGATGGATTATTATTATTATTATTATTGTTATCTTAGTGATAAAGTCTTAGTGTTAGTAACAGAAAACTATTTTCTGATTCATTTTCAGGAGTGCAGTTCAGGGTGCCATAAAACTGTGACGTCATTCATCCTCAAACATGAACTTCTACTGTTTGCTGGAACTGGGAGTAGAACGTTTCATTACAACTTCACATGTCCTGCTCTGGACAAACCTCAATAAGTTAAAAAAAAGCATTTCCAAAAATGGCCACTAAATGGGGATATAACCATCAAGCCTATGCTAGTAATAAACATGCCCTAAAACAAAAACAAGCTTCATAGAAAACAAAAGGCAAAATGGAGTTGCCCAACACAAAAGGCAATCCAGATGAACAAAGTCCCAATACAGAAATCCAGAGCAAGGTTAAAATCCAAGCAAACAGGTGGAAAATCCAGTAGAACAAGACCCTCCGGATTTATAAAACAGAGGGCAGTTTCTGCTGGTGATTGGCAGGTAGTCCCCCTCCCTTGGGGGTCCACGCACAAAACACATGCAACATTAGGCAGCGTAAAGACAAGATCGAAAACAATAATCAACAAAAGTAACACTAAAATAAATAAATGGCACAAAAATGAACAAAAAAAGACATGAAACAAGACCTCAAAGCCCCCCGACCAGGGAGGAACAAGACCTTGTAGAATAAACTCAGATTCTCTATTCTAAATTAAACTCTTTTTAATTTCTAAATAAGAAATTAAAAATGAAAATAAATAAGATTTCTGTGTGACAGTTATGGAAACAAATCAGAAAAAAACCAGTAATGAACACCTCCAACAAGGCAAACAATTCTTTTCGTTCTCTTTAAGAATCCAACATTCTCCTCCATTTTTTTCTTTCACCTCGGTAGCAGTCATGCCGCTGCATTTGCTATTAGCTGGAGACAGTGAAGCAGCAATGTCCATCAGGCTGAATCCCATTTCACCTTAATTATACTCAGGCTAACTAATGTACTGTTAAAGTCATTTCAAAGTATGAACGCATTTCCCATGTTCGCCTAAGAATCCATTTTGAAGCTAGTTGCATTTTTTACATTTGCCAAAATGTTGGTTGAAGAGGTTGCTGTATTTCTGACAAGCAGCTAAGAAGCAATCAATCATCGTGCTGTGTACTGTGTGTGCACATTTACAGCTGACTTCACAGCCTTTTTATATTTCACCTCCACAACAAACAAATCATAATTCAATTTTTTTTGTCATTTATGCTAGTGCAGCTATCAGCCGGTTAATGAATCTTTTATTTATTTTGCACATTTCATTGTAGGTTCACTTCCTGAACTGTTGTTGTCCTGTACAAGTTTTACAGGGATTTGGAGCATTGGGTGAAAGGAAGAGGTCTGGTGTGTATGGGATGTCAGTCCGTTGCAGGATCCACTCGCTGATCTTTTAAAGTCATGAATGAAATGACCTGCATGTCTGTTCCTCAGGAATTTCAGCCTCTGCTATGGCTTTCTAAATAGGGTAGGAGAATTCCCTGCCTATGAGAGATCTTCTGAAATATAAATTCCAAGTTAATAAGTTTCAAACTAAAAAACCATCTCCACCAGTTCATATTAGAAAAAATCAAAGTCCTGTGATGAAATGCACATGAACAAGGAAGGACATATAAAGAACAACACAGAAGGCATCTGTTTATTGTGGAAGGGGCTTGGGAATGACCTCTCTTAAAACATAAATCTCTCATCTTCTTGTGCTGAGTCATTCCCCTTAAAGCCTCAATAAAATATCATCATCTCTCACTCTATGCTCTATTACTGCACTAACCCATTTGAAAGGAGACACAGTCACAATGCACTTGCACCCAAGACTACGTCAGCTATACTCAAATCAGCAGAGGAACAATGCAATCAGGGGAGTGACTTTAGATACTTTATTCGGTCATTATAGTCATTAACAGTAATTAATTATTATTCATTACGACAAAAGTGGAAGCAAAGCAGATGAATGTGACTCACACCACACAACATGTATGTTGAGCAAGTTCCACAGGCAGCGTGCGACAGTATTCAGGTGACTCTTAATTCTGGAAATTGCACTCCATGTAGCACAGGTGGTTCACAGCATGGAGATCTCTTAGTGGCTGTTCTACTGTGTACTGGCCATCTTGTCATCTTCCCTTCGAAAGCTAGTCTATGGTGTGGTTCTGCCCTTGAAAATGTATACTCATCTCCTTTTAATGAATTCTTATGAGCTGTTCTGGCCCACACCATACTTCCAACATTTAAAGTCTAGCAGTCTCACTCAAATGGTGATTTGATTTTACCTTGTAGCACTGAATGCAAGACAAGAACCAACCAGTAAGATTACCAGTAAACTTAACCAATGTATCTTCAGGATGTGAGAAGAAAACCAGAGTACCTTGAGGGAATGCACACCTACACTTCACAAGCTGGGATTCAAATTCTTGCAGTTGTGTGGCAACAGAGCTACACCCAAGAATCTGAAGCTAGAAACTCCGTGTACCACTTCTCCATTGATGTAAACCAGAATGACTTCAGACTATCCTTCCTGAAGTCAATGCTAACCTCTTTGGTCTTGCTGATGATTTCTGCCAGATTGTTCTCTGCACACCGTGTTTTAAGATTATGGACCTCCTCTCTGTAAGCCAATGTATCTCCATCATAAATCAGGCCTATCACACTGTTGTATTGTCTGTACACATAAACTGTAGAGGGAATAAAGGAGTGGGCTAAGCACACAGCCCTGCGGGGACTCCAGTGTTAAGAATTATAGTAGAGGATAGATGGGTTCTTAACCCAAACTCTTGGAAAATGTTTAGAAGAAAATCCAGTTTCCAGGTACCAAGAGGTTGGCTGAGACCCAGATAGAGTAATTTGGTGACCATTCTTAATGGAATGATCGTTTAGTAAGCAGAAATGTAGTCAACGATGAGCATTCAGACATATGTCTCTGAATGTTCAAGGTAAATTAGAGCAGTGTGGAGTGCAGTGGAGATAATGTCCTCAATTAATCTTTGTTTTTGATAAGCATACTGATGATGACCCAGAGTGGCAGGGATAACAGCTTCAATGTCTTCTAAGCATTTCATAATGTTGGAAGTGAGTGCTACTGGGTGGAAGTAATTTAGAACATTAGGACAATCTAGGCAAGAACAGGCCCTTCAGCCCAACAAAGCTCACCAGTCCCATCCACTTGATTCTAACATCATTAAGTTTTGATTGTCTACCACACTACTTGGTAACTTCTTCAGTGTATCTGTTTGTAAAGAAAACCTTCCTAATGTTTGTGTGAAATTTAACCTTAACAAGTTTCCAACTGTGTCCCCATGTTCTTTTTTGAATTCATTTTAAAGTAACATCTCGATCCACTTTACTACTTTACCTCATAATTTTAAACACTTCAAACATGTCTCGTCTTACTCTTCTTTTAATTAAACTGAAAAGGCTCGGCTCTTTAAATCTTTCTCATAACATCTCCTGTAGCTCTGGTATCAGGCTAGTCACTCTTCTCTTCTCTTCTGAGAGAGGAGAGGAGAGGTTGGGAGCATGCGCTGATTAAAGCACGTTACCACACCCACCACAAGGTGAACCACCAGCATTGAGATTTGAGCACAGCCACACAGGACAGTGTGAGATTTTTTACAGTGGCTGGAGTGCCAATCCTGCCACCAACCCCCAAGTCTTCCCTATAAGTTGAAGGACCTGCTTGCAGGGCTGGATGCAGATTAATGTCATACTCAGGACGGAGACATTGGAGGTTAAGGGCCTTGCTCAGGGGCCCAACGTAGTAGAGTCACTTCTGGCATTTATGGGATTTGAACCAGGAACCTTCTGATGTTGAATACTTTCACAAGCTGATGAGTGCACTTCTCGATGATCAGGCCTGGTAGTTTAGCTGCCCTCTAGGCATTCACCTATGAGTGAGTGTCAAGTTGTTTTCTGCTGCTTGGGCTCCCACTATGTTCTCTTCATTATTCTTGCCAAAGTGAGCAAAAATCTACTTACAGTAGCTTCCCTGCCAACACAATATTGTTGCTTATAGTCTGGTTGTGCTTGCTTCTAAACTCAGTGATTGTATGCCTTGCCATAAACATTGGACATTCATGCTGTTGAAGTGGTCCTCAGTCTGGATGCTTGTAAACAGCTTTGGCGCTTTTGATGCCCCTTTTCAGGATGGATCTATCAATACTGTATGCTTCAGCATTGACGAGTTTGCAGGCTGCACTGTGATGCCTCAGCAAATCTGGGACCACCCTAGTCATCCAGGGTTGACAGATAGGTAACACCATTTTTTTTTTTCTAAATTTAGGGCCCTGTCACAGCATCAGAAGGTTACACCCATGACCATAAATTCAACAATGAATAAGCTTTATCAGAAGCAGAACAATTCAGTAAAAGCTACAGCATTATTAGGGACCAGGCTGGCCTACATTCTGATATTCAAAACACCATAAATCTTGAAGAAGCCCCAGGAAAAGAGTAGCACAAAATGTTCTAACAACAACAACAACAACATTTATTTATATAGCACATTTTCATACAAAAAAGTAGCTCAAAGTGCTCTACATAATGAAGAAAAGAAAAATTAAAGACAAAATAAGAAATTAAAATAAGACAACATTAGTTAACATAGAAAAAGAGTAAGGTCCGATGGCCAGGCGGGACAGAAAAAACCAAAAAAAAAACTCCAGACGGCTGGAGAAAAAAAGTAAAATCTGCAGGGGTTCCAGGCCACGAGACCTCCCAGTCTCCTCTGGGCATTCTACCTAACATAAATGAAATAGTCCTCTTTGTAGTTAGGGTTCTCACGGAAGGACTTGATGATGATGGTCATGCAGACTTCTGGCTTTTTAATCCATCACTGTTGGAACATCACGGTGCTTTGAGTAGATGGTGAAGCCACCACCAAAAGGACACCGGAAAAGGAAACAGAAGAGATAGTAGGGGTTAGTACAGATTTTAGAGCTACCATGAATAGTTATTATAATGAATTGGATATACAGAGTATCAGGATTAAATTTCAGTGAAGTTATGAGAAGGCCATGTTAAAGTAATGTGTTTTCAGCAGTTTTTTAAAGTGCTCCACTGTATTAGCCTGGCAAATTCCTACTGCAGGCTATTCCAGATTTTAGGTGCATAACAGCAGGAGGCCGCCTCACCACTTCTTTTAAGTTTTGCTCTTGGAATTCTAAGGACACACTCAGTTGAGGATCTGAGGTTACGATTTGGAATATAAGAAGTCAGACATTCCGATATATAAGATGGGGCGAGATTATTTAAGGCTTTATAAACCAGGGGTAGGCAACGTCGGTCCTGGAGTGCCACAGTATGTGCAGGTTTTTGTTCCAACCCAGTTCCTTAACGAGAACTCAATTATTGCTGATGAAGCACATATTGCTTAAGTGACATTTTAATGCTTCATTTTAGTGGTCTCGCTTGTTAAGGTTCTCCAACCTTAATTGCTTATTTCAATCTTAAACTGCTGCATTCAGTGTTTTAATTGCTCCTTATTAGCAATAAGATGTAAAAGACAAAGCAGCCAGCAGTTCTCCAGCTAGCTTTTTTCCAATTACATCTGTGTATGTTCATCATGCACGGTTTGATTTAATAAAACACTTAATAGAAAAATGTGACAGACTGAAAATGATCTGTTTTAGCCTTCAAATCATTTGGATGATATCCTTGGAAAGGAAAAAAATCTACGATATAAAAGCCTTACATTGCACAGACTAACAAGCCATAAAATTAAATAAGGTCTGAGATTGGCAATGATTGGTTTCTAATTAAGCAATTGGGTTGGAATGAAAACCTGCAGCCACTGCGGCTCACCAGAACCGACATTGCCTACCCCTGTTTTACATCTTATTGCTAATAAGGAGCAATTAAAACACTGAATGCAGCAGTTTAAGATTGAAATAAGTAATTAAGGTTGGAGAACCTTAACAAGCGAGACCACTAAAATGAAGCATTAAAATGTCACTTAAGCAATATGTGCTTCATCAGCAATAATTGAGTTCTCGTTAAGGAACTGGGTTGGAACAAAAACCTGCACATACTGTGGCACTCCAGGACCGACGTTGCCTACCCCTGTTATAAACCATAAGCAGAATTTTAAAGTCAATCCTGAATGACACAGGTAACCAGTGTAGTGACATCAAAACTAGTTGCAAACGATTTATGTCTTTTTTTGGGTTGTTGTGGGGTGTTTCAAGGGGTTAATTTATTAATGATTTTAACGATTTTATTGCACTTCTCAGTGACTTAAGCAGCACTGAAAGGCAGCTCACATGTGCGATTGAGTAAGCTGATAACTGTGGATTCTGGACGACGTTCAACAAGCATCAGCTGGGCAAAGCAGAAGTTCATAAAGGGAGGCAGGTTAGTGCTTAGAAAGAAGGAGACAACAAGAGAGAACAGACAGAGAACTGAGACAGAAATCAAAGACCAATCAAGGAATAGTTGGTCAGTCATTCATTTTGTAACCCACTTAGTCCTGAACAGGGTAGTGGGGGTGGCAGGAGCCTATTCCAGTTAACATAGGGCGCAAAGCAGGAACAAACCCTGGACAGGGCACTAGTTCATCACAGGGCAAACACACACACACACCTCAACCACATACTAGGGTCAATTTAGTATTGGCAAGCCACATAACCTGCATGTCTTTGGACTGTGGGTGGAAACCGGAGCACCCAGAGAACACCCACACAGACATGGGGAGAACATGCAAACTCCAAGCAGGGAGTCCCCACTACGCAGGCACTGGTCTCCTTTCTGTGAGACAGCAGCGCCAACACTGTGCCACTCTTAAGGAATAGGTGGTGGACGGCTTCTTTTGTGCTGAGCAGTATAAAGGGAGCAGGACTGATGGCTGTTGTGGAGTTATCCTGACTGTGGTGGCATCAATTTATGGGCAAGAGGCCAAGGGTGAGCTGCGGTGACTGACTGAGGTGGCAGCTCACGGTCTGCCGTGACTGATTGAGGTGGCAGATTGTGATGCGACTGGCTATGGAAGTCTATGGTGACCAACATACCTGAGAGAGAGTGAGAGGGAGTTGTCCCAGAGTCCTGATGGGAAAAAACCTGGACTACATTATGGATGAAAGGATTGGAGTTTAAATGTATTATTTATTTATTTGGATATTTTGAACACCAGAAGACACAGGTTTTTAAGATCATGGATTTTAAGGAAGAATTATTTATTGATTTGTTTTATACAAAACTGGCACTTATTTCTCTGTTTTAAATAAACTCCTGCTTCAGTTTTGCAAAGAAAGTCTTGCCTTTCTCCTCACGTGTCCTGGTCCATCTTAGCACATGGCAAACTGATGCACCGGTACAGAGTGTGGTACCCATGACTGCAGGCACCAGGAAATCACACAAGACTACAGCAAATGAGGGTTTGGAAATGATTATAGGGTGGCCGCACTACAGAGCTATTCAGCTATTTACTCTCAGCTGAGCATCTATGATCGACTCTCACGTCTCATCAAGGAAGAGACAATAAAGCACTTTCAATACAAAAAGAGCCTTTTCAGTGAACAGATGATACAGATTTAGCGATATATTAAATGAAGGCATACTCAATATTCAAATAATCATTTGATCTGGGAAGATTCTGTTGCCTGAGGTTGAATTTTAGATTTGGAGAAGAAAAAAAATGCAATCACACCCCCAGTACATGAACTATTAGGAATGCAGCAAGCTGCCACGCTGTGAAATCCAACAATAATATTGTTTCAAACTGGCCAGCTTAATCCAACACTGCCATCTCTTGGTGCCTTTTGGGGAAATCCTTAGGTTTATTTTAGAAAGACATTTTTCAAGATTTGTGGCATTGTTCAGCAAAAACATAAAAATAAAAAAAACAGTAAAATATTTAGTGAGCAGATTATTTATACCCAACTTTAAAGATGAATGAATGAATAAATGAAGTGTCATCAGCCATTTCCACTTTTACAAAAACAAATGTAGTGTGGCTTGATGGAAGTCCCTTTCTTCATCAGGTTACAGTGTGATCGGTTAACGCACTGCTTGGTGTGTGAGTCTGATGTGGCACTGACATCCCATTCTCATTGGGATTAATAACGTTTCTATCTATCTATCTATCTATCTATCTATCTATCTATCTATCTATCTATCTATCTATCTATCTATCTATCTATCTATCTATTATCTATCTATCTATTAGATGACAAACCCCAGCCAGAAAATCAGGAACTTTTGAGAAAGTCTTCATATGAATGTTGGCAGGTGAGTTCACACGTATCTAGGGGACCAAGAAAAAGGTCATATTTCTGCTTGGCTTATCTGATAAGGGAATGTTATTAATGTATCAGTAGTCACATGGCATCCATCCATCCATCCATTGTCTCCCGCTTATCCGAGGTCGGGTCGCGGGGGCAGCAGCCTGAGCAGAGATGCCCAGACTTCCCTCTCCCCGGCCACTTCTTCTAGCTCTTCCGGGAGAATCCCAAGGCGTTCCCAGGCCAGTCGAGAGACATAGTCCCTCCAGCGTGTCCTGGGTCTTCCCTGGGGCCTCCTCCCGGTTGGACGTGCCCGGAACACCTCGCCAGGGAGGCGTCCAGGAGGCATCCTGATCAGATGCCCGAGCCACCTCATCTGATTCCTCTCGATGCGGAGGAGCAGCGGCTCTACTCTGAGCCCCTCCCGGATGACTGAGCTTTCTCACCCTATCTTTAAGGGAAAGCCCAGACACCCTGCGGAGGAAACTCATTTCAGCCGCTTGTATTCGCGATCTCGTTCTTTCGGTCACTACCCATAGTTCATGACCATAGGTGAGGGTAGGAACATAGATCGACTGGTAAATTGAGAGCTTCGCCTTGCGGCTCAGTTCCTTTTCACCACGACAGACCGATGCAATGCCCGCATTACTGCGGATGCCGCACCGATCCGCCTGTCGATCTCACGCTCCATTCTTCCCTCACTCGTGAACAAGACCCCGAGATACTTGAACTCCTCCACTTGGGGCAGGATCTCGCTACCAACCCTGAGAGGGCACTCCACCCTTTTCCGGCTGAGGACCATGGTCTCGGATTTGGAGGTGCTGATTCTCATCCCAGCCGCTTCACACTTGGCTGCGAACCGATCCAGAGAGAGCTGAAGATCACGGCCTGATGAAGCAAACAGGACAACATCATCTGCAAAAAGCAGTGACCCAATCCTGAGCCCACCAAACCAGACCCCCTCAACACCCTGGCTGCGCCTAGAAATTCTGTCCATAAAAGTTATGAACAGAATCGGTGACAAAGGGCAGCCCTGGCGGAGTCCAACTCTCACTGGAAACGGGTTCGACTTACTGCCGGCAATGCGGACCAAGCTCTGGCACCGATCGTACAGGGACTGAACAGCCCTTATCAGGGGGGCCGGTACCCCATACTCTCAGAGTACCCCCCACAGGATTCCCCGAGGGACACGGTCGAATGCCTTTTCTAAGTCCACAAAACACATGTAGACTGGTTGGGCAAACTCCCATGCACCCTCCAGGACCCTGCTAAGGGTATAGAGCTGGTCCACTGTTCCGCGACCAGGACGAAAACCACACTGTTCCTCCTGAATCCGAGGCTCGACTATCCGACGGACCCTCCTCTCCAGGACCCCTGAATAGACTTTTCCAGGGAGGCTGAGGAGTGTTGATCCCTCTGTAGTTGGAACACACTCTCCGATCCCCCTTCTTAAAGAGGGGGACCACCACCCCGGTCTGCCAATCCAGAGGCACTGTCCCTGATGTCCATGCGATGTTGCAGAGGCGTGTCAGCCAAGACAGTCCTACAACATCCAGAGCCTTGAGGAACTCCGGGCGTATCTCATCCACCCCCGGGGCCCTGCCACCAAGGAGTTTTTTGACCACCTCGGTGACCTCAGTCCCAGAGATGGGGGAGCCCACCTCTGAGTCCCAGGCTCTGCTTCCTCATTGGAAGGCATGTTAATGGGATTGAGGAGGTCTTCGAAGTATTCCCCCCACCGACCCACAACGTCCCGAGTCGAGGTCAGCAGCGCACCATCCCCACCATATACAGTGTTGACACTGCACTGCTTCCCCTTCCTGAGACGCCGGATGGTGGACCAGAATCTCCTCGAAGCCGTCCGAAAAGTCATTCTCCATGGCCTCCCCAAACTCCTCCCACGCCCGAGTTTTTGCCTCAGCAACCACCGAAGCTGCATTCCGCTTGGCCTGCCGGTACCTATCAGCTGCTTCCGGGGTCCCACAGGACAAAAGGGTCCTGTAGGACTCCTTCTTCAGCTTGACGGCATCCTTCACCGCCGGTGTCCACCAGCGGGTTCGGGGATTGCCGCCACGACAGGCACCGACCACCTTACGGCCACAGCTCCGGTCAGCTGCCTCAACAATAGAGGCACGGAACATGTCAGGAAAACATGAATGAAGAATAACGAAATCCAGGCAGTCTTAAGATGAGTGTCATGCGTGAGAGTCACAAACAAGAGAGAGGTCCCTAAAAGAAGCTATACATGCAGGTCAGGGCCTTCACAGGCCAGTCTTAAAGATGCTCACCTAATCCAGCTTACTCTCAACTACAACAGTAGGCATCAAACAAAACATAACAGAAAACTCATTAACTCAAATTGATGCTTAGCTGTTAGTGTCTAAATTTTGGATAACACTATTTGTACTTGCTTGTTACTCTGCCTCACGTGACAAAAAATGGCTTGGGTGTGACTCTTCATTATGGGCTATTTTTCTTAAAATTGTGCATGGTTTTATAGACAAAGAATGTTTATTTGCATTTCCATGTCCTTTTAGCCAATGAAACTCTCTTATTCTTTCCATCCTCTGACATTGAAATGTCACACAACCCCTTCATTTCAAGTTTAATACTTGTCAGTTTCACAGTTGCAGGTCATTCAGCCAATGACCTTGCAGTCACAGCTACTCCTACCCAATTAGTGATAAAATTGGGCATTGCAGTAGGGATCAACCAACTACAGTTGATAAAGCAGTCTGTCAAAAACAGAAAATTACAGATGGGTGTCCAAAACAGCAAAGTAGAAGTGGGATAGCTCCGGGACAGAAACTATTTTTGTAGTCACACTACTACTGCCCTATCACATTTGAAAACATGTTGGGGAAATATAATATTTAAAAAAATAGAAAATATGTATTGGAAAGTAGAGGAGGATAATCGCGGTGTTAAAAACAATTGACGCTTCATTTCTTTAAGATATTATAAAGGTTCTATAAAGGCTTTCTTATTTGAATGCTGCTCTTATAATAAAATATTCAACTTTGGCAGCATATTTTTAAAAGGATGTTTTTACGTTAAAAGAAAGACATAGCAGATGTCATGCATGCGCAGTAGAGGACCTCTTCACGGGCTTGATCATGGTATGTGATAACCCAACAGGGGTAAAGGGGGCACTGTCACTAATGTTCCCTTCTTCTTCTCTCTACACAGCTCAGAGAAACTGCCCAATGCAGGCACTTAGCCACGCGCCTTCTGGCATACACACAATAAAAAAGCCCGGCTGCCGGGAAAGAGTTATCATTCTCTCCTCAGAGTAAACCACCGGACAGAGCTCCCAAAAATGACCCCGGCCCTACTTTAAGAGACGAGAGTTTATTTTGTGTTTTGCCTGAGTGCCTATTTTCTTCTTTGCATTATGGTGTACAGTGATCCCTCGCTATATCACGCTTCGACTTTCGCGGCTTCACTCTATCGCAATTTTTTCTCATACACGCTAACGTCACTACGCATGCGCTTTCTGAGAACTTTTATCTAAGCCCCACGAAGGCTCCTAAACGTGCTGCTTTTTCTAAGCCTTCTGACAATAAAACTAATCGCCGGAGGAAGATGCTTACCATCCAGGAGAAGGTGAAACTCTTGGATATGATCAAAGATGGCAATACCCTACAAAAGCCTCCTCACGCATATGAAAAGACAGCGCCAGCAACTGCCTATCAAGATGTTTTTCAGCCGCGCACCCAGACACCCACTGCCTACTCCTAGTACTCCTTCAGCGGAAGAAGACAACGACGCACCCGCTGGAGATACTGCACCACCTGAAGACTCTCCTACTTAGGTCGTGCCTTCATAGGTTAGTGGTTGTGTGTAAGAACTGTGTGTTTGTGTAATTAAATGTACAGTACAATAATCTACTATATAAAAGCGTAGCGGTATTCCGCTTATCACAAACTTACTACTTGCGGCTTGTGGTACGAAGCGACGCGATGTGAGCAGAGTTCTGGTGCTCCCATCGTTCCCTTGCTTTTGTGCGCGATGCGCTGGAAAAATAGACAAAATTATGTCTCTGGAAATAATTAATGTTGATGGAGTACAAATGCCTCACCGCGTAGTAAATATCAGGGGAGATGGTGCTTGCTTATTCTCATCTATAGCTTATTTAGTGCATGAAACTCCATCTTTAGCGGTACAGATTCGGGCTGACATTGTACGACATGTTTTAAGTAATTGGTCAAGGTTTCAGCCATTTACAATGATGCCGTCAGGAATCTCTTATACAAATGAGCTTCAGTATCTCACTGAAATGTCAAAATCTCAAACTTATGATACCATTTCTGAGCTAATGGCAGCAGGAGAGTTGTTCCCCTATGAGTTTCAAGTATATTATTATGGAGTCCTACACTCCAAGTTTGGACAGGCACTCGAAGGGATAAAAAAACCTTAGGTTTTCGGGAGATGTTATGAATGGGCACGTTGATGTTCTCATTTCCTACACTTACATGCCTGAAGTACACATGGAGCGCACACAAACTGAGGATAAAAGTTGGTCGCCTTAAAAGGCGGGTGAGCCTAGTAATAATATGACATTTGTAACGTCTAATATGTCTTATGTTCTCTTATTTTGTCTATATATTGGGTAATACGAGTGTAATGGTGACTAAAGGGTGTTATTTCATGTCTAGAGGGCTCTAATAACGTTAAAAAACATATTTAGAAGGTCGTAAACAGGTTTTCTATACTCAAACTGCGAAAATATTCGATTTATAAATAAAGAATCCTACTTCGCGAAAATTCATTTATCACAGTAGAGTCTGGAACGGATTAACCGTGATAAACGAGGGTTCACTGTATTGGTGAATTGGGCAGGTTAGGTGGATTGGTGATTCTAAATTGGCCCTAGTGTGTGCTTGGTGTGTGGGTGTGTTTGTGTGTGTCCTGCGGTGGGTTGGCACCCTGCCCGGGATTGGTTCCTGCCTTGTTCCCTGTGTTGGCTGGGATTGGCTCCAGCAGACCCCCGTGACCCGGTGTTTGGATTCAGCAGGTTGGAAAATGGATGGATGGACTTCATACAATTAAATGGGACGACCTGGTTGCCAGGGCTGCCCTTTGTCACCGATTCTGTTCATAACTTTTATGGACAGAATTTCTAGGCACAGCCAGGGAGTTGAGGGGGTCCAGTTTGGTGGACTCAGGATTGGGTCACTGCTTTTTGCAGATGATTTGTCCTGTTTGCTTCATCAGGCCGTGATCTTCAACTCTCTCTGGATAGGTTCGCAGCTGAGTGTGAAGCAGCTGGGATGGGAATCAGCACCTCCAAATCCGAGACCATGGTCCTCAGCCGGAAAAGGGTGGAGTGCCCTCTCAGGGTGGGAGACAAGATCCTGCCCCAAGTGGAGGAGTTCAAGTATCTCAGGGTCTTGTTCACGAGTGAGGGAAGAATGGAGAGTGAGATCAACAGGCGGATCGGTGCGACGTCCGCAGTGATGCGGGCTCTGCATCAGTCTGTCATGGTGAAAAAGGAGCTGAGCGGTAACGCAAAGCTCTCAATTTACCAGTCGATCTATGTTCCTACCCTCACCTATGGTCATGAGCTATGGGTAGTGACCAAAAGAATGAGATTGTGAATACAAGCGGCTGAAATGAGTTTCCTCCGCAGGGTGTCTGGGCTTTCCCTTAAAGATAGGGTGAGAAGCTCAGTCATCCGGGAGGGGCTCAGAGTAGAGCCGCTGCTCCTCCGCATCGAGAGGAGTCAGATGTGGTGGCTCAGGCATCTGATCAGGATGCCACCTGGACGCCTCCCTGGTGAGGTGTTCCGGGCACGTCCAACCGGGATGAGGCCCCGGGGAAGACCCAGGACATGCTGGAGGGACTACATCTCCCGGCTGGCCTGGGAAAACCTCGGGATTCTCCCGGAAGAGCTAGAAGAAGTGGCCGGGGAGAGGGAAGTCTGGGCATCTCTGCTCAAGCTGCTGCCCCCGCAACCCGATCTCGGATAAGCGGAAGAGGATGGATGGATGGATGGATGGATGGATGGATGGATGGATGGATGGATGGATGGATGGATGGACCTGGTAAGTTGTCCTCCTTTCATTCCCGTACATGGCCACATAGTACTTGAAGCTGTGCAGAGGAGAACAACCAAGTGCATCCCAGGATTTAAGACCATGTCCTACTCTGACAGTTCCTGAGAATTTAACCTGTTTAGTCTTGAGCAGATGAGACTGAGTGGGGACCTGATCCATGTCTTCAAAATCCTCAAAGGCATTGAAGAAGTAGATCTAGCAGAATTCTGTCAACTTAAAGGAGAAGTGAACTTAGGACTGAAGCCAACTCTTCATTACGCAAAAAGTTGTGGGACCCTGGAACAAACTGCTGAGACATGTAGCAGAAGCAGAAACCTGGACAACCTTTAAGAAGAATCTGGATGAGATATTAGGACAGGTTAGCTATTAGCAAAACAAACACGCCTGATGGACTAAATGGTCTCCTCTTGTTTGTCAAATGTCTTATGTTCTTTTGTTCTGTGTGAACAACATGCGTTGTATTTCACCATGATGATTGTAATTGTGTTGCTTGAGTTTAGTGGTGTCATACATTTTCCTTTTCCTAAACTAAAAGGTTATTTCCACACTGAAGAAGAAAGAAGATAAGATTCATAAAATTTCAGTGACACAACTGATGAAGGCTATATAGCTGAAATGTAGTGTTTCTTTATAAATTCTTTCCCCTTCAGCATGGAAATAGCCTTTCAGTTTTTCTCCTTTGCAGATGCACTCTGACACAGCCCTTCACTCTGTCATGTTGCTTCACCTGAAAGAAAAAAAAAAGAAGCAGATAGCCAAGCGAAAATGAGATTTTATAATCCTACTTTTCTTCTATGTTCATTATATTTGTTTAAAGAACTCCACTCTGCAGGTTGCACCATCTGAAAGAATTCAGCCATTTGGGAAAATGACTCTCAAAAATTTAACTACTTAGCCACACCCACTCATGCAAATTATGTTCCAGTTTGCCAATCAGAGGAGTGATGTTCAGAAACGTTTGCAGCTTTGGTGGGTGGTGGCAAGTGTGTTTAGATGGCAATTTGCTGGCTGCTTGAAATGAACTAAGTGATACTGGTCTACATTTACTATTACTGTAGTGGGATTTAGACTGTGAATAGGTGGTAGAGTGTCTGTCAAATCTGGCAACCCTGGTGACAGTACACCATCAGTCAGTCATGCTTGTGACTAGCACTTCATCCAGTCATCAGCAGTGTCCATAGTTCAATTTGTATTCATACGTAGAGTAGAAGAGTAGATTGCACACTGTTTTCTGCTTGGCTGCAAGATTGAGCCCTGCAAAAAGGCGGCATACCAGTACATGTGCTTCTTGCCTTACACCCGGGGATGCTGGGATATTAATAATGCAAGTATATTTATTGCATATCATTGTTCATTTTTATTGTGTAAGGTTGTTCATTAGTTTAAAATGTAATAGGACAACATAATGCATGTTACTTTTAACATGTTACCCTACTGTTCCTGAGATTATGCTGCGGAGTTTATCACTGTACATTCAGCTCATAACAAAAATTTAGCAATTTCTGAAATATTGAGATAAATTATTTCAACCAGGACAAGAATAATGCAATCACCCGAGAATTTGCATTAGGAAATTTATCCATTAAATACCTCTACCCCTAGCTGCTGAAAGTGTGTGTAAAGCTAACATGTGCGGAGGCAAACAGAGTGTAACTGACATGTGTAGAGTGCAAAATGCTTACCTTTTTTACATGGCTAAATAACTGGGTTAATCATGGTTTCTCACAGATCAATAACCAGTCTGGTCAGGTCATGTTGGGGAGCATGCACTGGTACAGTACGTTGCCGCACCCACCACATGATGAAACAGCTCAGGATCCCGATTGGCAACCCCCCAGACAGACACACGGTTCAGTCCCACCCTTCAGAAATTACAATCTATCTGCCACAGCCAAGTGTTATGTGGGCATCATCTTGGCCTGGTCCAGCCATTTGGGTCCTGTGGATCAATGCGGATTCTGAAAGCCGGATCACCCTCAGGGAATCGTGTCACATGGCCATAGTGCTGTAACTGAAACTTCCTCACAATGCAGGTAATGTGCCTCATTCGGGACTACTTGAGCAACCACTCATTCAATAGAGTCAAACCAGCAGTATTCTCCAAAGAAATGCATTACCAAAGGAGTATAGTCTGTGTCTGATAACCATATAGCAAAACAGTAAGCACCAAGACTCTAAAGACTTTCAAAGATATTGGGAGCGCTACACACCCCTTTCCAACGACCTCATGATGCCCCCATGCTCTCACAATTCGTCTACTGACTTCACAGGAAGAGTCACTAGAGACATGAATGTCACTGGTAAATAAACATCTCGATGAGATTGACATTTCCTCCGCAGACAGACACACTGCTGATGGCTGTGCCCAAGTAATCATTAAAGGCCTGGATCTTGGTTTTTATTTAGGACACTTGCAAGCCCAGACACTCAGACTCCTCGCTCAATCTCTCGAGAACCCCGATCAGAGCCTCCATTGACTCCAAGAAGACCACAGCATCGTTGTCAAAGTCAAGATCAGTGACTCTTTCTTCACCAACTGATGACCCAGTTTCTCCAATCGGAATAAAAGTTTACATGGCAGTTTAGACACTAGATTTTAGTGAATATAGACATAGCAGCACTAGAGAAAGTCCAGAGAAGAATGACTAGGCTGATTCCAGGGTTACAGGGATGAAGTTAAAAGAGCTGAGCCTTTTCAGTTTAAGCAAAAGGAGAGTAAGAGGAGACATGATTGAAGTATTTAAAATTATGAAGGGAATTAGTCCAGCGGATTGAGACTGTTATTTTAAAATGAGTTCATCAAGAACATAGGGACATAGATAGAAACTTGTTAAGGGTAAATTTCGCACAAACATTAGGAAGTTTTAGTTCAAACAGAGAACCACAGACACATGGAATAAGCCACCAAGTAGTGTGATAGAAAATAGGATTTTAGGAACCTAAATTTCAATTAGGTAATTTAAAATAAGGTAATTTATAATATAGGTAATTTAAATAAGGTAATTAATTTATTAATACCCATAATTTAAAATTAGGTAAAATAAGGTAATTTAGGTGAATTTCCCCTTGGGATTAATAAAGTATCTATCTATCTATCTATCTATCTATCTATCTATCTATCTATCTATCTATCTATCTATCTATCTATCTATCTATCTATCTATCTATCTATCTATCTATCTATCAAAACTCAGCAATGTTAGAATTAAGTGGATAGGACTGGCAAACGTTGTTGTGTTGAAAGGGCCTGTACTCGTCTAAATCTTTCTAATGTTCTCAATAACTGCTTGGTTGAGAAGCTGGTTAGTACAAAGGCCGGAAGCCACAAGGGGCCCGCAGAACTTGAGAACCACTGCAGTAGGGAATCCATGAAAAAGCTGCATTGAGGACTAGCACTAGGACATGGTCCTGGCGTCTGGTCTTCATACACATTCAGTCCCAGCTAGAATGAGAAAAACAGCAGTACAGAGCAGTGACAGAAATTGCATTCACTTTTGGAAAACTGAGAAAGCCATATGCAGGGGGTCACATATGTAGGGGGTCAATGGTGACGCATTAATTTGCGTATACTAATGGAATCTGAATTCTGTAAAAGTTCTATCCCATTGCTGATTAAAGCACAGCACAAATAAAAACATCCTGGCATTATTATATCTAGCTGGAAATGAAAAGTCAGTCCATTAGTTTAGTACCATACTAATAACTGCTGCACCTCACCCCATCCTTCCATGCTTATTCCACGTCCTCTGGTTGGCATAACAGATTTTTCATGAAACAGAAATATTTTAGTTGCTTGCTTTTTGTGGCCTAGAAGAAGAATCACATATTTTTTTTTTTTGGTTAAAAAAAGAACTCCTCACAAACAAATGGAATCCAATGCCAAATCAGACATGTGTGCCGGAAAAAAACAGCCTTCGCTCTGTTTCCTGAGACTCCCTCCTCCCAGAAACCTGCTTTATTCTGATCAGCTCTGCTGTCTTATCAGAGGCAGCCAGATGTGAGTCTGGCAAGAAGCTTAGTAATTAGGTACAGAGATCTTAGACTCTGATCGCTTCTCTTGCCTTATCTTGGGTGACACCAATCTCCTTGAGTGACATTCTGCCCAAACAATTATATAAACCAGCCACAATTTTTGCAGAAAGTCAATGCGGTATAAGACAAAAAAAAAAAATGGTGCTGCATGCTGAGTGAAGCTTTTTTTTCCTAAGGACTTTTTTTTTTAAGTTGCAAAACACTGTTTAATAATAAGATTTTCACAGAATTCCTAAAATGAATGAATACTTCTACAAACATCTGAAATGGTTTATGTGACCAGACTGCGTATAAGGCAGTCTGAGCTTTTCTTCCTTGTGGCTTTAGGATTTCAGACATTGCCATGTACCTCATTCCCATCCTCTGTGTCTACTGTATAGGCTGTAAGTCGAGAGGAAAAAATGCTGAGATAAGCACCGGGGAGAATGCTTTAATTTTATTTCTTTATAGATATGGGCTCACCCAGTGAGAAGGCTCCACAGGCCACGTGGGGAAGATGTGCTTATCAACAAATACACATTGGTGTAGGAATAGCAAAAACAGAAGAACTTGAGTTTAGCTCACTCAGCACCAAAGCAAAAATCAGATCCAGATTATTTCTGCAATGATTCCAGAGCGTTAATTTAATGGTATGTTAAATACAAATAGTTAAACTACAAATAAAATGTAATGTTTATCTATTGTCAATCCAGGGTGAACACCATCTAAACTGTACAGCTAATCTTTTACACTATAAAAGAGGATTATGAGGTACAGTGGGTTCAGAAAGCATTCAGACCCCTTCACCTTCTGCACACTTTATTGTGTTGTGGGTTTAATTCTAAAATGATATATTTGACATTTTACCCATTTATTTACACTCAATAACAAGTGAAATGTGCTTTCAGAAAGGTTGGAAAATTTATTAAAAATCAACAACTGAAATCTGTAGTATTCAGAATCTTAATTCAGTACTGTGTAGAAGCCCCTTAGGGAGCAATTACAGCTTCACTTTTTCTTGGCGTAAGTCTCTACAACCTTGGGTTGGGGCTGTTTATTCCATTCTTCCTGGCAGATCTTTTCAAGCTCTGTTAGATTGAATGGGATGTGTCTGTAAACTGTCATCTTCAGGTCTCTCCACAGATGTTATATGGGGTTTAATTCTGGGCTTTGGCTTGGCCACTCAAGGACAGTCAGAGACTCCAGTGTTGTCCTGGATGTACTGTACGCATTGAGTCATTGACATTCTGAAAGGTCAAATATACTCTGGAGTAGATTTTCTCCAAAGACCTCTCTGTATTTGGCTGCATTCATCCTTCTCTCAATTCTGACCAGTCTCCCTGTCCCTGCTGTTGAAAATCACCCTATAGCATGATGCTGCTTTCACTGTGCTTCACTGTAGGGAAGGCATTAGGCAGGTGATGAGCAAAGCCTGGTCTTCAGCAGACATAGTGCTTGGAGTTCTTCCCACAGAGTTTCATTTTGTGTATCATTAGGCTAGAGGAGAATCTTTTACTTCGAGCTCTCAGAGTCTTTTAAATAGAGTTTAGCAAAATCTAAGCAGGAGTTAGCAGTGTTCCAAAAGTTGCATCATATGACTGTGCAACTATATCTCTCTATTATAAACGAAGATCTTGTGACAAGACTATTGGCAAGAGATTTTTTCAAGTCCCGCCCTCCTCTCAACCATTTCAGGTTAATGGCCCATGCACACGGTCCTCTCACCTCTCACTCCTGTGAATGCTTTTGGCAGACACAGTTCCTGCGCTCTCAGCTCTTATAAATTTTTACATTTTCCTCACTTTAAGTTCCTAATAAAAGAAGACTTATTCTGTCCAAATCTTATTGAAGAATTTCATCCCGAAGGGTTATCAAGAGAAGAAATGAGTACACGGGCAATCCTAGCAGCGAGAAATGATGAAGTCAAACGAATTAACGCTAAAATTGTCGATCGGTTACACAGCAAATTGGTTAAATGTGTATCAATAGACTACGCTGAAATAGTTGGTGGTGATGGTGCAGATAATTTATGTATGAGTGATGGGCTATGCAATAGGAAAAGATTAGTTGTATTCAAAATTGGTCAAACAATTCTGACATGTAAAATTTTAACAGGCGACAAGAAAGGTAATGTAGTACATCTTCCGCAGATAACATTAGACACCAAAGGAGATCTTGATATAGCATTCGTATTAAAACGTTTACAGTTTCCCATTACAATAGCTTTTGCTATGACAATTAACAAATCACAGGGACAAATATTCGAGAGAAAGGAACAATATTTACTCATGGGCAGTTATACATTACGTTGTCACGCTGTAACTCCAAACACTGAATCAAAATTCAATGCGATATTCACAAAATGTTAATTCCAAATATTGTTTTTACTCAAGTTTTACAGTAAAAGTGTAAGTTTAAAAAGTATTTGTGTGTTAATTTCAAAGCCAAACAGAAGAAAAACGTATAACACAACAAATACCTCTAGCACAATATGAAACATAATATTCTTTCAATTTATTATGTTTTACTATTTTTTACTATGGTTAATTACTCGCTGTAAAGTAAAACAGTTAGTTCTATTATGCATATGTAACAATTCCCATGACATTAACAATCTGTTTAAACTGTACATCCGCTTCCCCATACGCGAGCGGCAGAACTGTGAAGTGGCCAGCGTGTAGTGCCTGCCCGGCAATTAAAGCGAGCAGGGGGCATAGCCCCTAGTGTATATATATATATATATATATATATATATATATATATATATATATATATATATATATAATATATATATATAGCTTGTATTTGGTCGGGCAGTTGGCAAACATGCACCATGCCCTCTTAGTTGCAAGAAGCAGATTGTAGATGTACCATACAGTACCTGTCAAATAATATGAAGAGTACACAACACATGTTTTGCCCTACTTGGGGCCCTTATTGTTAAGAATTCAGAGATATGGCCTGCAAACAGAACACAAAAGGTATGACTAGGAAACGGAGGCATAAAAGGACCAAATCGAGTCAGGAAACCAGAGTATGTCAAAATAACAAAAGTCAAAAGCCTGGACTGGGGACCTGGTGCTTTGGATTGAGTAGGTGCTCTGGAAAACTCTAAACACTGATGTCTTCTGCTGTTTGTACTATCTTTCCAGTGCTGTACATACTTAATGTAATTTCTTTGTCATTATATATGCAAGAACTGCATTTATTTCCCATATTGATGTTTGTGAGAAAACAAAATTAAAAATATTCCTCTGTTATTTAAAAGTCTTTCAGGTTGTTGGCTTAGTTTTGCTTTTGTAATTATGAGTCTGTCTTATAATGTTAAATATTTCACTAGAACCTTTATTGTAATACTTTGTTGGTGTCCAGCTACTTTGTTTAGTTACTAAAAATAAATATATTAAAAGTATCTGAGGAAAAATGTGCTCTAACACAGTTCATCTTTCCATTCCATCCAACTCTGTCTTTGCTTTCTGCATTGTCACTGTCCTTTTGGCTTCATTTCTTGCCTTTGATGCCTCTTAATCTCTTTTTTTAACATTTTTGCCAAGTTGTGACACTAATCAGAAACCATGTGCTGAATGATGGACACCAGGCAAGTAAAGAGTGCCCTCCTAGTTATCCCTGGCCTCATCACTACGTGGGTGGCTTGTCTGAGCTACATTCCATCCATCATCGTTGTGGATATCTTTTTCTCCCTTTCAGCCATCCATGACCTAACTCTGTTACAATTTTACAACATTTTTATGTAATTTCACATTTTTATTTCCAAATGCATATTTTTTTTTCAGTTTCATTTTCAAAAAACTTGTACTCTACATTGTATTTTGTAGATCCTACACCACCATTTTGTTTTTCTCCAGTTCCACCATTTTAGCACTCTTAGTGGTAGTGATGAGGAAAACAATTTGCACAAAATTGCATGCACAGCAAAAACTCATTGTTTTCTTTGCAAAAAAAAAAATTGCAAAATAAGTTGTGTTTCACTTTCAATGGGATTTATGACATCCATACAAGAAGAAAGCTGCTTAGTCTAAAAGCATTTTTATGCATGAATTTTGCATGTTTCTATGTGTCATTTAATATTTAAATAAAGAATTCTAGTGGAAAATAAAATCAACAGACGTATGAATATCTTCAGTGAAAATAAGGGAGTTGCTAAGTAACGATTCAGGCAGGAGGTTGCTAGGTAACAGTTTGTGGAGGCGGTTACTAGGTAACGGTTCAGGGAGGCAGCAGCAACTTTCCATGTAGTACGATTTTCCTGTAGAGAGAACACAGCAATGTGCACGATGGTGCCTTTGACTGTTTCTTCTCATGCAAAATATGCATAATCTCACATATTTTAAAGATTCCTTGCTGTCCTTCATGAACAGGCAAAAATAGAATTGGTTATACCAGAATGGTAAGGATTACAGGTAAACTTGAAGTGTGCATGAGGCTTTAGGGAGTAGTGTTCCTTGATTTCCACCCAAAAGAAAAAAAAAATATTAAGTCACCACAAAAGACTTCAGTGAGTTTCTTGTTTCACAATCACGGAATCTCCTGTGAAATTAATTTTAGGGTCAGTTTAATAAACTAATGTATGAAAGTCATAACTTGCTTGATTTGCGTAACACTAGTGATTACTCTTTTGCTGATAATAACGGCCACATTGGCTTTCTCGTGGCAACAGGAAGTCATGATGCCTGGCATCATCAGGGTGTTAGTATAAAGATTTGCTCCGTAGACATCCAAGTTGTCCAAGATTATGGATAGATCCGAATAAGTTAATAGTGTGTGTTAGTATTAGAATTATGGGCTTAAAAAGGATTACTTTATTAAAAGACTCTGTGTTATGAATTATCAAGATTTTGATCTACAGTTAGTTTGACTTCATGGTTTTCTACCTGTTTTTGTCTTTATCTGCTTGACTTTGATGTTTTTTTCTCTGTCTTTGGCTTGCTGGCAGATCAAACACTCTCAAATGCTCTCAGTGAGCCACAAATTTGTAAGTGGCACCTCTGCTCTGGCATTAACCTACTGAAATGTTATTCATTCTCTCTCTCTTTCTCGTTAGCACTGCTTTTTGCCACCCTTTTGGTGCCCTTACCACACTGGCAATCCTAGATACCCTGCACACACTCTGTAAGACAGTAGTGGACTATTTACCGCCTTTCACATCAGAGAACTGACAAATCAGCTCTAATTTTGACTGGAAGCCAATTTAGACAGCCTGAAAATTTAAGCTGTATGTTCATAATTTCTGTTTCCATTTATGAACCTTCCAGCAGTTCTAGAATATACCATCACTGGCAGCCATTTGACTTCTTGATTTCCATTCTTTATATTTGTTCAATGTGATTATTTGTCTTCTGCTTTTGTTGAACATTTAAATGTGTTGTGATGGCTCTCAATCCAATATTGCAGAACGAAAATAATAATAATATATACAAGAATGAATGATAGAGTATACTGGAATAGAAATGATACAGTCAATCTACTCTTCGGAAAAGGAACACAAACCAAAATTCCATTTTGATTCCTTTGTAGGTAAAAATGCTGGATTTTCATGTCAGTGTAATCGGCTTCGTTTGCTGGAAAATATGAGGCTTACTGGGAAGAAGCAGGCAGGATTTGGCTTGATGAAACTGAGAAAAGCACTTTGGTGTGGTGAGCTGATGGGACTGCAATGCAGAGAACAGAAAAGGTTGGAAAGACGACACATACTGTTATGTCCCCGCGGATGGAAAAATGAAATAAATGAGCTGCATCAAGCTGATGAAGCTTGAAATATGGATTTGGGAGAGAGACCTCCAAGCAGCTACTCAGCGTGCCACATGCTCTGAGCCGCAGCTCGCCAGGTTTACTAATATTAATAGCATTCTCTGAATTAGATTTCTTTTTCTTCCTTGAAAACACATTATATTAGATTGTGGTTTTACTTCTTTAATTTATTTTTTATTAAGGTCCAGTACTGGAAAGTGCTGGCCCCTTTTACTTTTGTAATTTTCAGGTTGATATTTTTTGTCTTCTGCTGTATTTAAGCACGACGACGACCCTGAAGTGTGTTAACGGAGTATGAATAATGGGTAGACGTGTTTAACGCCTACAAAATGAGAGGTTTAGGGGTGTGAAATTCATCAAAAAAAGAAAACATGCCATGTGTTAGTGATTTTTTTTAATATCTTATTTTTTATCTGTGGATGTTGTATGTAAAATCGAATTAGGTAGCCTGTGATTCTTTGTGTCCTGCACTTTATATTTCTTTGTTGTCGTGTGGCCTTCCTTCCAAAAAATGAGCTGTGCAATGGTGGCTAGAGAGTGACAGGAGCTTCAAGGGCTCTGTGTGACAATGCCAAGTATGTGAGCTGCGCACACGTTTCTTACATTACATTTACTTATTTAGCTGACGCCTTTACTCAATGTGACTTACAACATTTACGGTACAGTTGGTTACATTTCTTTTGGTTTTCAAATTGGAACACAGGCAGGTCAAGTGACTTACTCACGGTAGCACAGTCTCAGTAGCGGGACTTGAACCGACAGCATCAGGGTTTGAAGTCCAAAGCATTTAACTCTTTACTGTGTAAAACATGTTCATTAAAAATGAATCGAAATGTATTCTTTTTCAGGAAATGGTTGGTTAGAGGTCAAACACTTTTTAGATAGAGACCCAGCCTGCCAAAGACCCCATTCCCCTGATCTCTCATCCTTCATAACCCTGCTGCCACCACCGCCACCACCACGCACGGGGGATTCAACTTGTGTTGTTATGTGCCATTTGAAGACATGCTTTAATTCCTCCCTTTTTTTCCCCTTGCTTTTATTCTGTTTCTAGAGCACTCATTGTCGAATGCTCCCTGAAATGATTGAAATGGGGTTTCAACCCCCCTTGAATCAAGTCTTCATTGTAGTCACATTTACTAGCCCTTGATGCACTATGAAAACATATGAAGGCGTATTAGAGGCTTCTATGATTTGTTGTTTGCTTCTTTCTTCTCTTTGTAGGTTTCCTTCTTTATCCTTCAGTCCCTCAACGCCACTCATTTTGTTCCTTTAGTTTATTTTTTTGAAGAAGTAGTGTGTACAGTTCTTCTTCTCATCCAAGTACTGTACTCTACTTTGAAATGTTCGTTTCTCCACTCTTCTTCTATAGATATCCATCATTTCAGTTTTTATCTGTTCCACCTGTCTTCCTGTACATGTCCCTCCATTTTCCAATTTGCACATTTCTTTTAGTTTTTCCTGCAATTCTTCTAACTGCTCTTTTTCACCCCCTTACTTTTTTCTATTCCTTTTCCTTTGGAAGAATTGTGTAGCCCTGAATTTCATTATCTCCCACCATTCTCCTCTTGTTTTACACCCTTCTTTTAGGGTTTCCCATCTCTTTTCAAACTCTGTTCTGATTTCTTTATCTTCTACCAAAAGCACATTTAACTTCCAAATTCCTTTCCCTCTATTATCTTTACTTTCTCCCTCACACCCTATTATAAAAATATTGTGATTGGAAAAGCAGATCGGTTTAATTTGAAAACTTTTAACTACGTATCGTGCACTGCTTAGTATTAAGTCAATTCTTGAATTCCAGTTTTCTCCTTCTGCTCTCCATGTATACCTTTCCTTTTCCTTTCCTATTTCTCTATAATTATCTTTTATTTGGTAATCTTTCTTTACATTTACTAAGAACCTACAGGTTTTATTCAATTTTCTTTTCTTCTTTACCCCGATTTGGCAGATAAAGACTCCAGCTAGGATAACTTCTTTTTTCTCATGTAGCTCTGCCATTAACCTTTCATTCTTTCATTCATATGTGGGGGTGGATATATATTTAAAATATTATGCTTTAGTTCAAATTTTAGGGCGGCTAGTCTTCCCTGGAGGATAATTTCGAAATGTATTATTTTCCTCTTCTTCTTCTTTCGGCTGCTCCCGTTAGAGGTTGCCACAGCAGATCATCTTCTTCCAGATCTTTCTGTCCTCGTCATCTTGTTCTGTTACACCCATCACCTGCATGTCCTCTCTCATCACATCCATAAACCTTCTCTTAGGCCTTCCTCTTTTCCTCTTCCCTGGCAGCTCTATCCTTAGCATCTTTCTCCCAATATACTCATCATCTCTCCACTGCACATGTCCAAACCAACGTAATCTCGCTTCTCTGACTTTGTCTCCCAACTGTCCAACTTGAACTGACCTTCTAATGTCCTCATTTCTAATCCTATCCAACCTTGTCACACCCGACGCAAATCTTAGTATCTTTAACTCTGCTTCCTCCAGCTTTGTCTCCTGCTTTCTGGTCAGTGCCACCGTCTCCAACCCATATAACATAGCTGGTCCCACTACCGTCCTGTAGACCTTCCCTTTCACTCTTGTTGATACCCTTATATATAAGATAATAAGATAAGATCCATATTACTAACTGAGAAAGGTAAACCGGATGGCATGGACGCAGGGACACGGCGATGAGACCATGAGACGTACTAGGACTAAACCACACGCGAAGTTGTATCCACCGCGCACGAAGGAGTCACGGCCCAAAAACGAAAGAGCTCAACTGACGTGAATGAGAAATGAAGCAACAACGCGCCCATGGCTAACGACTACCGACAGCCACACAAAAAACAGGACTCTGCGCTGCAGCCCAGATTCAAACGGAAGAGGCTACGGAGGCCCCACGGGTCCATAAAGTACGGAAGGCACAGGCGTCACCACCATATTGTGAGTGGCACTACTGCAGAGTGAAGTTAGGAATAATGTGCTGCTTGGGTCGACTAATGTATTTCAGGATACCCAACGCCGGGGGTAGGCAAGCGAGGCGAGCACGGGGCGGAGCCCCCTTGTGTGTATATATATATATATATATAAGATATTAGATTATATATAAGATATATGCTGATATATTATTTTAATGTTATTATTTTTAATTAGAAACCATATCCAAGCACTTTTCCTTTCACCTGAACCAGAAAAGAAGGCTTTCCCTCCTCCCATTCTTCTTCTATTTTCGAGTATGACCTCTGGAAGGTTAGGCCACATTCTTATATGCATATAATATCTGCTTGTATCTCTTGGAGGACTGCAACGAATGACCTAAGATGGTGAAAAGGTAAGCAGTAAACTGTCAGATCTTTAAATTTAAAGTTTAGGTTAGCAAAGACCACAAAATGAAGGAAAATTCAGAATATTACAAATGGGCCTTCTTCAGGGAACAACTAATAGGTTGCAACCTACACATGTTCTGCAGCAATTAAAGTAAATTGCACCTTGCAACTTAAAGCAAACAGCTTGCACAGGTGTCCCAACTTTTGATGATTACTTAAAAACCCTCAGTCTGTCTTCAAACAGAGTTGGAACAGACTGGGTTACTACATCCTGTGAAATACTGCTTGGACAATATTACACCGTAGAGCAGGGGTCACCAACCTTTCTGAAACTGAGAGCTACTTCACGGGTACTGAGCCATACGAAGGGCTACCAGCTTGATACATTCTTCTTAAATAACAAATTTGCTCAGTTTACCTTTAGTAATATATTATTATTAATGATTAATGATACTCATCTATGTGAAGACACTGATCACTTTTATGATTTTATCAACAATGACTTAACAAGGTGGGAAACAGATAATACCAATATTCAACACTTTATTTATATTAATCTCAGCAATTGTTAAAATTTTTGATTGATCACTTCTACAACATTTCATAGGAAATCACCATGTCCCATTTTCACTAACCACCAACAAACCCTTCTATCTATTATAAAAAGAAAACCTGTCCTGGAAAGCAAAAAGCAAGTCTACGATATGTGATCTTCTCGTAAGACATTTTAAAGACCCGCGAGACCAAAGACACGCCCTACTTACAATCTATCAAATAGGACAACAGGCAACAAAACATTCAGTCTTGTAAAGGATTGGAGCACACACAGATCCAGGGCTCTCAGCGCATATAAAGCGTATAAGGATAGTACGTTATAAATTAAATGTCGACCATATTAGCGAAGAAGTAAGCAGCGCAGAGAAAAGAGACTCAAATGCATTAGACAGAAAAAAGAGCAAAAAAGAATAATCGAGGTGCAAATTCAGAAAATAAGGAAAGTAATTATCAGCCCGGAACAAGTGGAATTGAAAAAAAAGCACGTCCAATCTGGCTCAGAATTAAATGACAGTGAGTAAAAGACAAAGTAGAATTTCATAAAGACGTTTACAAACGTTGGCGCTAAACACATGCAGAGCAGGTTAGAGACTATGAAACCAGGGAAATTAGAAAGGCTCAAAAAAAAAAACGTTGGCGCTATACACATGTGGAGAAAGTTAAAGGATATGAAAGTAGGAAAATTAGAAAATATAAAAAAGTAAAGATCGCAGTAGCGCAAACAAACAAACTGCCTTATTTAACTATGCACGAGTCTAACTTTGGTTTTGCCAATAATTACTACACTATTGCACCTTAACACTTAATTCTACTTTATTCACAGAATTTTACTTATTTATTATGTTCTACTATACTGTTATCTTTAAATCTATGACTTTTTGTTAATCTAACTGATATTCTTCTAACTTTGCACAGTTTTTGATAAGCGGATCAGGATGCATTTCACTGCGTGTTGTCCTGTATAACTATGCATGTGACAAATAAAGAATCTTGAGAATTTCAAAAACGGAGTTTACCGCACATGCATTTATTGGTTACTTTGTTAGTGTATATATATTTATCTGTCTGCTTATTTAAAAAGCTACATTTACCCCAGGAGTCAAAAACGTTCTGTCCAGCCCTTCTACAAAAACCTAGACAAAAGCTGGGGTATCACATTGGTAACCCCATGTACTTTTGGAACTGTGAGAGGAAAATAGCACGACGTTACAGACAGGAGTCCAATGCAGAACTCTACTTACTTTTTTACTTTGTAAAAAAAAATTATTAACTGCTGATGATGTAGATCGTTTTGTCTATGCTGAAATTCCAAACAGAGAAACCTATCCTGACCTCATTAAAAAGATTCAGCATATTGGGACTCGCAAGATTACAAATATTGTTTTTACAGAAGTTCTGAAATAAAAGTGAAACTAATTAAACAGCAATGATTCAAAGAAAAAAAAATCTTAAAAGTGTGTATCCCGAAAACCAAACAAGGGGGGTTGGCGAACGAAGTGAGCAGGGGGCAAAGCCCCCTAGTTTAACAAATTATGAACTATGCTGCACCACGTTTGAACAAGTTATCAATTATGTGATGTTTAACAAAAAACTTTCAGAATTTTAAATAAATCTTATCACATTTTGAACTAATGACCAAATCTGCAGTATTTTTAACAAAATTATAATATCTGTTACATTTCACAAACACACTTTTGACTTTCGAATTGAACACAATTTTTCAATATTTGAATTCAACTTTGTCATGGCACTGCCATGCTGCCAATGACAACATCTGGTATCTGTTTCTTTGTCAGTGGGAAGACTGGGGTTGCATGCTGTTCACCAGTGTATTGTAATCTGGTGTGCAACTCTGAGTGATGTGCATCAGTGAGGTGTGTTCTGTGTTTGTTCTTGATGAAGTTCATGTCAGAAAATGCTGATTCACAGAGATACTGTAGGTTGAACCAAACAGGCTGGCAACCTTCATAGCTGCTGTGCATACACTGTACTTTTCTCTGTCAACAAGGCACCAAAAGTTTGATGCAGCCTGGTAGGAACAATTTCGATCTCCACTTGTCCAGCATCCAAGTTGAACGTCGCACTTAGTTGCTCAGCAATGCATGTTATGTCCATGTTCATGAAAGGATTGGAAATAAATGACACACATGGCACAAGATGATCAAGGTCACAAAACCTGTTCTCAAACTCTTGCCCAAGTCTGTTTATGACTTGACAGAACTTTTCTGCAACTTTGTCAAAAGTCATGGATGCATAAGCATTTGTCTTGCAGCACCGACTGCACAGAGGGAAAGTGCAGCACCTTTTTTCTCTGTAAATGCACAGAGAAAAATGTTCATCTTGGCTTTAAATGCATTTAAAGTACTTATCATATCAACATCAGTTTTACCCTTGCCTTACAGCTCACAGTTCAGTTGGTTTAGTTTCCCAGTAATGTCTGTTAAAAATGCAAGGTCAAGTGTCCACTCTGTGTCCTCTAGCAGCGAGACGTCTTCGCCCTTGGACTGCAGGAACTCTTTGATTTCACCCAAAAGTGACAAAAAACGAAGTAAAACTCGTCCTCTGCTGAGCCATCGGATTTCTGTGTGTAGCAGCAGGTCACCATATTCGGCTGACATCTTCTCCAGTAGCACCTGTGAATATCCTGTGCTGTTTCGCTTTGGAGCGGATGCCGTTTATGATTTTCACAACGGGGGTCATCACGTGCTCCAAGCCGATCACTTTTGCACATATCGCCTGCTGGTGAATGATGCAGTGGTAATGCAGAACTTTTGGGAAGTCTGTGTCACTTTTACAGTGAGCGATGAAACCTGTATGTCGGCCGATCATAGCAGGAGCCCCGTCTGTAGTCACCGATACCAGCTTTTCCAGTGGAACATTTTTCTGCACGAAAAACTCCTTCACCGCGTTATAAATGTCAACTCCCCTCGTAGTCATCTTTAGTTGTAGTAGTGTCAGGAGTTCTTCTTTTGGGGAGAAATCATCAAACACCATCTGGATAAGCTGGGCTGTACTGCTGCTGTCCACGGACTCGTCGCACTGGCTGCTAAACCAACTGCACTTTGCCAGATCCCAGTCCAGCTGATTGGCTAAGTTACCGGACATAGCCGACACCCGTCTAGCCATCGTAGATGCCCCCAGTTGGACATCGGAAAGAGAGGAGATTAGATCGGTACCATTTTTCTCATCATTAAGTACAGTGTTAGCAATTATCATCATTGCTTCTTTGAAAACGTCCCCATCTGAAAATGCCTTTTTCTTCTTTATCGGAAAATGTGTAGCTCTAAATGAGGCTTCGGTTGCTTTTTGAGAGTTTTTCGCCGGTCTTGTGAAAAAAGACTTCTGCTTGACCAAAGCTGCCTTTAACTCGCAGGCTTTTGCTGCCCGTAGCGCAGTGCCTGGTGGGTAGTTAGCATGGTAGCTTTTGTGACACGTAGTGAAGTGTCTCTCCACATTGTGCCGCTCCGCCGTCGCCACAGTCGCCCCGCAAATGAGACACACGCAAGTTTCTTTCACAGTACTAAAAAAGAACTCTTCCTCCCATCCACTGTGAAAATTATACATTTTCTTTCTTTTTTATGCCATGTTTTTGGAATAAGAAACCACATTCAGCTCCCCATCTTCGCTGCGCCAGCTAGCTTACTGTCCATGAGCACTGAAGATTTGTAATGCACACAATACTGACCGTTGACCTAGAATAGAACAGAGTTTACCCAAACTTATCTAAACTTTATGTATAATAAACATGTTTTAAATGCTTTTTTAGATATTGTCATTTTCAAATCTATATAAATGCAAATGTGATTAAAGAAAAATAGCAACAGGATAAAATTAAATTTTAGATGCTGCTCACTGGTGAGTTATGCTATTCTTAGAACAGGTCCGCGGGCAACTCATATGGTCCTTGGGGGCATCCTGGTGCCTGTGGGCACCATGTTGGTGACCCCTGCCGTAGAGAGTTGTAAATTCCAGTGATAAGACCCAGAAAACGACAACAAACAAATGAAATGAGACAGAGTGTTATTACCCTTAGACGTGCAGGACTTTCATTTAGAGAAAAGTGGGGGAAAAAATCAGTGAGAAAAGTGTCCTACACAATCCAAAGGCAATTGGAAACTGGAAGAAACTCTGAGAGGAAGAGGTCTGGCAGACTCAAAGTCACAACCCAATCTGAAGACAAGTTTCCCAGATTCACCAGCAGGCGTGATTGGTGCCTCTCGGCTTCAAGCACAGTTTAACATTGGTCGAAAAATGCAAGTCTCATTTTCTGCTACAAAGAGGAGACTTTGTGCTGCAGGTCTGTCTGGGCGACATTCCTTAAAGGACAATATAGGACCTTGAAATACCGGTTGTAGACTACTGCAGATGGGAAGAAAGTCTTCTGGGCCGATGAATCAAAATTTGAAATCTTCAGTTCAACACGCAGGCCGTTTGTACGCCGTCGAGCTTATGAAAGGATGGTCCCTGAGTGTGTGACACCAACTGTCAAGCATGCAGGAAGAAGAGTGATGGTGTGAGGCAGAGTCGGTGACTTGTACAGAGTGACTGTCACTCTGAATCAAAAGAGTTACCACACTTTGGCCAATATATTACCATAAGGTGGCTTGAATTTAATTTTGTACACTTAACGCTTCCTTGACTTTTTTTTAATGTTCATTTGTTTGTTTGTTGTATACCTCAAAAATGGAGGTTTTTCATGCCTAGAGGACCATAAATAGGGAAGAACCTCAAAAAGCCTGATGTCTTAAATAACGAAACATCAAAACACTTCAAGTGGTCTAACATACAGTGCATCCGGAAAGTATTCACAGCGCATCACTTTTTCCACATTTTGTTATGTTACAGCCTTATTCCAAAATGAATTAAATTCATTTTTTTCCTCAGAATTCTACACACAACACCCCATAATGACAATGTGAAAAAAGTTTACTTGAGATTTTTGCAAATTTATTAAAAATAAAAAAATTGAGAAAGCACATGTACATAAGTATTCACAGCCTTTGCCATGAAGCTCAAAATTGAGCTCAGGTGTATCCTGTTTCCCCTGATCATCCTTGAAATGTTTCTGCAGCTTCATTGGAGTCCACCTGTGGTAAATTCAGTTGACTGGACATGATTTGTAAAGGCACACACCTGTCTATATAAGGTCCCACAGTTGACAGTTCATGTCAGAGCACAAACCAAGCATGAAGTCAAAGGAATTGTCTGTAGACCTCTGAGACAGGATTGTCTCGAGGCACAAATCTGGAGAAGGTTACAGAAAAATTTCTGCTGCTTTGAAGGTCCCAATGAGCACAGTGGCCTCCATCATCCGTAAGTGGAAGAAGTTCGAAACCACCAGGACTCTTCCTAGAGCTGGCCGGCCATCTAAACTGAGCGATCGGGGGAGAAGGGCCTTAGTCAGGGAGGTGACCAAGAATCCGATGGTCACTCTGTCAGAGCTCCAGTGGTCCTCTGTGGAGAGAGGAGAACCTTCCAGAAGGACAACCATCTCTGCAGCAATCCACCAATCAGGCCTGTATGGAAGAGTGGCCAGACAGAAGTCACTCCTTAGTAAAAGGCACATGGCAGCCCACCTGGAGTTTGCCAAAAGGCACCTGAAGGACTCTCAGACCATGAGAAAGAAAATTCTCTGGTCTGATGAGACAAAGATTGAACTCTTTGGTGTGAATGCCAGGCGTCAAGTTTGTAGGAAACCAGGCACCATCCCTACAGTGAAGCATGGTGGTGGCAGCATCATGCTGTGGGGATGTTTTTCAGCGGCAGGGACTGGGAGACTAGTCAGGATAAAAGGAAAGATGACTGCAGCAATGTACGGAGACATCCTGCATGAAAACCTGCTCCAAAGCACTCTTGACCTCAGACTGGGGCGACGGTTCATCTTTCAGCAGGACAACGACCCTAAGCACACAGCCAAGATATCAAAGGAGTGGCTTCAGGACAACTCTGTGAATGTCCTTAAGTGGCCCAGCCAGAGCCCAGACTTGAATCTGATTGAACATCTCTGGAGAGATCTTAAAATGGCTGTGCACCGACACTTCCCATCCAACCTGATGGAGCTTGAGAGGTGCTGCAAAGAGGAATGGGCGAAACTGGCCAAGGATAGGTGTGCCAAGTTTGTGGCATCATATTCAACAAGACTTGAGGCTGTAATTGCTGCCAAAGGTGCATCGACAAAGTATTGAGCAAAGGCTGTGAATACTTATGAACATGGGATTTCTCAATTTTTTTATTTTTAATAAATTTGCAAAAACCTCAAGTAAACTTTTTTCACGTTGTCATTATGGGGTGTTGTGTGCAGAATTCTGAGGAAAAAAATGAATTTAATCCATTTTGGAATAAGGCTGTAACATAACAAAATGTGGAAAAAGTGATGCGCTGTGAATACTTTCCGGATGCACTGTATGTGAGGGTTTTCTCATACCTGGTGAATCAAGAGGCAACCGTAAAGATTTCAATGTGTTCGTAAGTAATTCTTATTAACATTAAAAAAAAACAAAAAACTTTAGTTTATTAACAGAAAGTGAAAAATAACCAAATAGAACATGATATAAAAAGTCCAGAAAGAAAGGTCAAAACTATCATTATTCAAAAGGACCTCTAACCCTTAAAAATGCAATATATCATTTGTCTTAGTTCAAAATGTATGCTAATGTTCTTGTACAGCCATGATGGCATTGAGATAAAAGAAGTCATGTGACAATAGTATGCAAATGTGGTATCATCCATGAGAAAAGCATGGCTAGAGTCTGACATTTGGACTAACGGGGGTCCAGACAAACTATAAAAATACATATTTTACAGTCGCAACTGTTCTGCTAAATAGTTATGTCTTATTCCAAGTCAGATATCATCAATTGTTCATATAATAAAGTTACAATTGGTGCAGATCTATCACCATGGCATTCAGGGGACTATGACATCAAGAGGTCTTTTCAGCAAACCCCCAAGCCCTGCTCAGTGAAACAATTGAGTATCCACTGTAACACACATGATCTACCACGAGATGAAGGGTTGATTTTGGGTACTAATGCCCCTCTCTCTCTCAACAGAGCCAAAGACGAAAAATAACAATCCCACACACTTACCTTCAGTACTTACGGATTAACAAATAGCCACTCCACAACAATCCCGCTTCCGACTCCCATGGATGATGTCACTTCCGTTTCCCCGGTGATGACGTCACTTCTGGCTCCTAATAATGACGTCATTTCTTGCTCTGCCATGGTGATGTCACTTCTGGCTCCTATGGATGACATCACTTCTGGTCCCACAGTGATACTGTCACTTCCGGCTCCCTATTGATGACATCACTTCCGGTTCAGCCAAGATGACATCACTTCCGCCTTTCTGTATTGATGTAATTTCCTGCCAAATCACTTCCTGTTGGCATTTTTCTGCATATATATCCTCATTTCAACACTGTGTTCTGTCAAATGTTTTGGTTTTTGGTCGTATTTCATTCAAATCTTCATCATGTCCGATGGACATTATACGGGGCAATTTCCACAACTCTTTGCAAAGTTTCCTGAGTGAAATTATTTATTACATCACCTAGTCCAAATGAACAAAGATGACTCACCACCTGCTTGATGAGATGATCAAAGGGAAATTCTGCATTGCATGAAATGGCCTGGTGTCCATGCAATGCATTGTTAAAAGTATGATCAACTCTCCATTAAGGAGCTCAGTCATCCAGGTGCTTGTAGGGGTCCTAATCCATCCTTGCTTTCAATTTAACTAAATCTCAATTACAGTACAAATGTAAAAAATGACACAAATGTACCCAAGTGCAATTAACAATATTGAAATGATAGAAAATTTACTGTACTTGTGGCCACATAAACGCCTTTTTATTTTTTAAACAAGGTAGAAATGGTGTAACATTTGGGTGTTCTGGGATGGGGTTAACTTTTTTGTAACTGGCGATGCTGAATTGGCCTCGATATGTCTGTGTGTGTGTTGACGATGCGGTGGTCTGGCATCCTTTTCAGGGATTCTCCTGCCTTGTGCATTCAGCTTGCTAGGTTAGGCGCCATCTCTGGAAAAGTGAGTTTAGAAGAGGATGGATTGATAGAAAGTTTGAGCATTTTTGTTTTTATTTATCTTATAAAGGAGACATTTTTCTTTATTAAACATATTATCATAATGGTATGTGTGATGTGTGATTGAGGTTTGCTCAGACTGGCACACCGCTGCTTGCACTGGAAGCACATTCAGGCATTAATCACGGGGGCACACACTGCTTGGACTGAGTAGTGAAGATCGGTTTGCAGGCAGAAGCGAAAATACTGCGTATGAAATATTTGAGATGAAGAAACCTCTTCTAAACTAAATGCAAACTAGTAAAGTAATCTGGAATTTAAGTTGACTAGAACGTTTCCTGTTTGAAGACTTGGCGACGTGCAAAAGAAACTTGCTTAGGAAAGGATAGATTTAATTATTGTATTTGTTTATTATTAACAAATTTATATTAGCTGAAGTCTTAAAAAAATAAAAATAAAAAACTTTTAAAAAGAAAGCAATCTTTATTGGAGATTTATTTTAGTAGTATAGTGCATTCCCTTAAACTCCACCTATTGGCAAAACCATCATAAAATGGCAGTGTCCATGCTGATTCGAAATGGTGATGAAAAGAAGAATAAAATAATCAAGAATAAAAATAATGCTAAAAGAAAATCATGAAAATATTTGTGTAAATCACAACATCGTGAGCTTAAGGCATGTAAAACATAAAGACTGCTGATGGGTTAAGAGCTTTAGAGGAGTGCATAGCTTTCCCTGTCAGCTTCAATTATCATTTTCACTTTACAGTATTCAATTTAAAGGTTTATATCAGGGAGAGATAGTGGGCCTCACAGCTCCGGAGTTCTAATCCTGGCTCAGTCACGGCCTATGTGGAGTCTGAGATTTCTTCCCAAGTTCATTTTCCATATCCCAAAGATGTGTATTTCTAGATAATTGGGAACTCTTAAGTTTCCCATATGGCTGAGCTTGTGTGTCCACTTTGTGTGCTCTGTGATGGGCTGGGGTCTCATCCAGGCCTAGGCCTGGCCCAGCCTTGTGCCCATTGCTTGTGTTTAAGATCTGGATCCCTGTCAGTCAATAACAGAATAACCTGAGTGTGAAAATGGAAGGTTGGGCGTTGAAATCCTGCCAGAGAGCACTTTTTTAATTGTCAGAAAATTTAGAAGTACAGTCATATGAAAAAGTTTGGGAACCTCTCTTAATTCTTTGGATTTTTGTTTATCATTGGCTGAGCTTTCAAAGTGGCAACTTCCTTTTAATATATGACATGCCTTATGGAAACAGTAGGATTTCAGCAGTGACATTAAGTTTATTGGATTAACAGAAAATATGCAATATGTATCATAACAAAATTAGACAGGTGCATAAATCTGGGCACCCCAACAGAGATATGACATCAATACTTAGTTGAGCCTCCTTTTGAAAATCTAACAGCCTCTAGACGCCGTCCTCCTATAGCCTTTGATGAGTGTCTGGATTCTGGATGGAGGTATTGTTGACCATTCTTCCATACAAAATCTCTCCAGTTCAGTTAAATTTGATGGCTGCCGAGCATGGACAGCCTGTTTCAAATCATCCCATAGATTGTCTATGATATTCAAGTCAGGGGACTGTACATTGTACTTCTCCCTCAGAATGAATGCCTTTGTAGATTTCAAACTGTGTTTTGGGTCATTGTCTTTTTGGAATATCCAAACCCTGCGTAACTTCAGCTTTGTGACTGATGCTTGAACATTATCCTGAAGAATTTGTTGATATTGGGTTGAATTTATCTGACTCTTGACTTTAACAAGGGCCCCAGTCCCTGAACTAGCCATACAACCCCACAGCACGATGGAACCTCCACCAAATTTGACAGTAGGTAGCAGGTGTTTTTCTTGGAATGCGGTGTTCTTCTTCCATCATGCAAAGTGCTTTTTGTTATGACCAAATAACTCCATTTTTGTCTCATCAGTCCAAAGCACTTTGTTCCATACAACAAGCGACTCTGTTTGTGGCGTGAGTGCAGAAAGGGCTTCTTTCTCATCACCCAGCCATACAGATGTTTTTTGTGCAAATTGAGCTGAATTGCAGAACAATGTACAGATACACCATCTGCAGCAAGATGTTCTTGCAGGTCTTTGGAGGTGATCTGTGGGTTGTCTGTAACCATTCTCACAATCCTGCTCATATGCTGCTCCTGTATTTTTCTTGACCTGCCAGACCTGCTGGGTTTAACAGCAACTGTGCCTGTGGCCTTCCGTTTTCTGATTCCATTCCTTACAGTTGAAACTGACAGTTTAAACCTCTGAGATGGCTTTTTGTAGCCTTCCCCTAAACCATGAGACTGAACAATCTTTGGAGAGTTGCTTTGAGGATCCCATGCTGTCACTCTTCAGAGGAGAGTCAAAGGGAAGCACAACTTGCAATTTACCACCTTAAATACTTTTTCTCATGATTGTCTATGAAGTTCAAGGCTTAACAAACCAGGTGTTGTAAGTAATCAGCATTGAGCAGTGACAGGCATTCAAATCAGCACAATTACAAGAGGACCCACATTTTTGCACATACAGTTTTTCACATTTGATTTAATTTCATACAACTAAATACTGCTTCACTAAAAATCTTTGTTCGGGAAAACACCGAAGTATTCAGATGTTCCTAGGAAATGAAAGACATACCACTGTTATCTTTTTTGTTGAATGGAGAGTAAATTATTATGCAGGCTGAGAGGGGTTCCCAAACTTTTTCATATGACTTTATGTTTATATTGTAATTGAAAAAGAGGTATGTTTTGGTATTTCTCTAAAAAAGATTGAATCCTGCTTTTACTGAAGGTTGGAACTAGAAGAATATCTTTCATAGGTTTTCCATATAAATGTTCATATTTTATTCAGGGTTTAATGTCAACTCTCACCTGTCAGTCTAACCCCAGTAGTCACAAAGACCTCTGGACACATGCATTTCTGCATCTTTGTTCTTTTTGCATTCTGTACCCAGCACTTGATGTTCAGCAGATGGCACTGCTCTTCTTCTTCCTTTTTTTAATGCTCTTTGTGATGTCATGGGCCTCTGTGATTTGATTGCTGCACAGTAGATGTTGCTGTTCTTCCTTTTGTTTGCCTATCACTTTGCCATAAGGAATCCACAAGCGCAGGTCAGTTTGCCGTGGTTGCCAGTCCCACACATTTTTTGCAATGCCAGTTTATATCGGAATAATTCTAAGCTTTTGATCAAGGTTCTAGCTCCAGTACTTCACATATAACCATGTGATGGATGAGCAGACCATAGTCTGTGACTGATCAATGTGTGGTGCTGCTGGTCTCATGGAACCAGTGCCCTGGGTTCAAATCCTGTGGAAATTATGTTATCCCCTATCCATGTTCTTTTTAGGCATCTCGGTTTTCCTCCCCCATGCTAAAGATGTCAATGTTAGATCAATAGGTGACACTAAAATGGCCCTGCTGAGGTGTATTTGTGAATGAGCCCCACAGTGGACTGATGCCCCATCCAGGGCTGATTCTTGTCTCAGTGTTGCTGGAATAACTTCCTGCCTGCTGTAGGAACACTATACTATTTTATATTATTTCAAGCCAATTCACCTTTTTCTGCTGTTTAATTATTGTTTTAAGTTTTTAACATTTTGTACTGATCGATGATAAAGGAAACCCAACGGGTTCAGTTCTGAATGTCTCAGACCACTTGGGTTTGGTTTGGGCACATCTGGAGGACATAAACTATAGACTTTATAGGAAGAATTTACTGATTATTTTAAAGCTTTCCAATTTTTTTTATCAAAAGGATATTCAATAAAAATATATTGTAAAGTCACTGACTTTCATTGTGTTTTTGCTTTCAGTGTGCAGTGGCTCAATTCCATTCGAAGAAGGGCATCTGTTTTGGCTGTTTTACACATGTGCTCTGCCACCTTCACGCCATAGTTTTACAGCCCCGAAGCAGCAGCACAACATAAAACCAGACTGTCACTACCACTTAACCTCTGTGCTCAGTGAACCAAACCAGTGTATGCAGAAGGAAATGTTTGCAAAGATATGCATATGCAAATAAGACATGGTAATTTCTAATTATATATATCACCATTATATCTACTGCTGTTTAATATGGAGACTTGAAGAGAATAACAGACATTGGTTTATTTCTTCATGTATAAAATATCATTTTCTCCAAGCTGGCTCTGGATATCAGAAAACTATTATAGTTGTATATGTATAAACTTTTGGTAAAAAAACTAAATTAACAAATGTCAACATTATAAGCAGAATGGTGAATGGAACAAAGCTGGAAATCTCTTCATGAGCTGACCAGTTGGAAGAAGATGCATTGGTTTGGTCAGGTTAGGATAAGTGTCAGGCCAGCCATTGCATATGAAAACACTGCCTTATAAAAATGAGAATGCCGCCACGGGCAGTTACAGGGGGTTGACCCCTTAAAAGACAGGCAAGTCCCATGGGGATGTTGCCACAGAGTCTGCATTATTCTTGAATATTTTGACTTTGATTTTTGCCTGTCCTTTTTTTTTTTGCCTGTTCTAACAATCTATTGTTTGAGATTTCTGCTATATCTTAACCACAACTTTTCAAATGATCAATCTCATAAAACACTGTTCACTAAAAGCAGAATACAAAGAATCAAGAACTATCCAAAGTAGAAATCAAATAATCTAATCCAAATTTTGGGAAAAGAACAAAAAGGGGAGCCATAAGCAAAGAGTAAAGCCTTAAATGATAGCTCCCTAATTGTGATTAGAAGCACACAAGAAGGCGAGAAGGGATGAACAGGCCTCTAAGTATATGAAAACCTGACCAGGACTACACTGGTTAGCTTCAGGCCTCACCTCAGGCAGCCTGACATCACAACTCAAAAAGCAGATTTCAAAGGCCTGCACAGGCCCAGTGTGGAGCTGAGACTTTTTTTTTTTTTAATATTTTTATTTTATTAATTTTCATTGTAATCATTCCATACAAACAGATCAATTTATAACCCAACAAATTTGAAGACAAATCAAACCCCACCCTTGAACGTAATTGTTCAAAAGATGTAAATATGTTGTCTATATAAAGATCTCTGAGCATTTTAATCCCAAAACTTTTCCAGGTATTAAAAACTGGATATACTTGCGAAGGTTGAAAGAGGTGGTTCCCTTGCAGAGGTGCCACTGATAAAAGATTTTCCATCTTAAAATGCTTCCTAATTTGGTTCCATATTCTGAGTGAGTAAAGCACAATTGGGTTATTAGTATATTTGCGATAACTTTCATTTATTGGAGAGCAGAGCAGGGAATATAAAGAAGTACTACAGGATTTTACTTCTATTGCAGACCAAGCCTGTGTATGTGCATTTATTTGTGTCCAGGTTTTTATGGCTTGTATGTTTGCTGCCCAGTAATAAAACTGAAAATTAGGTAAAGCCATGCCACCTTCTGCCTGAGGTCTTTGTAGGGTCGCTCTTCGGATACGTGGGTGTTTTGAGTTCCAAATGAATTAGGTTATTATTGAATCTAACTGTTTAAAAAACGATTTATTGATATATATTGAAATGTTTTGAAATAAAAAGAGAAGTTTAGGAAGGATATTCATCTTAACGATGTTAATTCTTCCGGCTAGAGTGAGATGAAGGGTTGACCATCTATGCAAGTCTTGCTTAATTTTTTCCATACAGACGCCAAAATTTTGTTGATAAAGAGCTTTATGTTTACTTGTGATATTTACCCCTAGGTATTTAAACTGATCTGCTATGGTAAAAGGTAGGGTGTCTAATTTATTATTATATGCTTGTGAGTTCACTGGAAAGAGTATACTTTTATTCAGATTAATTCTAAGACCAGATATCTTTTGAAATTCTGTTAGAGCTGTTAAAACAGCAGGGACAGTGTTTTCTGGGTCCGATATATATAAGACCATATCATCTGCATATAAAGAAATTTTCTGTTCTAGTCCTTCTCTGACAATCCCCTTTATCTGATGAGAATTTCGGCAGTGAACCGCCAGTGGTTCAATAGCGATTGCAAACAACAGTGGCGACAAGGGACATCCTTGTCTGGTACCACGTTCTAGTTTAAAGTAGTCTGAGCAAATTTTATTAATACAAACTGAAGCTTCTGGACTGGTATACAGTAGTTTAATCCAAGCACAAATATTCGGGCCAAACCCAAATTTCTCCAATGCAGTGAAAAGGTAATTCCATTCGATCATGTCAAATGCCTTTTCTGCGTCTAATGATAGTAATATCTCTGGGGTGTTTGATTTTGCTGGTGAATATATAACATTAAACAAGCGTCTGAGATTTGAAGATAGATGTCGGCCTTTAATAAATCCAGTTTGATCTTGTGATATTACCGAGGGCAGCACTTTCTCCATCCTTCTAGCTAGGATTTTTGAGAGTATCTTAACATCATTATTCAGGAGTGAAATTGGTCTATATGATGCACATTGTAACAAGTCCTTATTTTGTTTAGGAAAGACGGTGATTAATGCTTGTCGAAATGTTTGAGGTAGTATTTGGTGGTCTTTAGCTTCTGTAAATGTTACCAATAAGAGTGGAGCTAGCTGAGTGGAGAATTTCTTATAAAACTCTACGGGGTAACCATCAGGGCCTGATGATTTCCCGCTTTGTAGTGACTTTATAGCGTCTAGTAATTCTGTTAGCGTTAGAGGTTTATCTAGTTCCTCAGCACTTAAAGCATCTATTTGTGGTATTTGTGAATTATCCAGAAATGCATTAGATTGCGTGTTGTCTTCTTTGGGCTCAGTGGAATATAAAGACTTATAGTAATCTCTAAATGTGTGCATTATTTTATTATGGTCGATGATTTCTTCTCCATTCTTGTTGGTGATTACTGGTATTGCATTGTGAACTTCTTGTTTATGAATTTGTTGAGCTAAAAGCTTATTAGCTTTTTCTCCGTGTTCATAGTAATGCTGTCTAGACTTATAAATAAGTTGTTCAGTTTCTTTAGTTGCTAAGATGTTAAGTTCTGTATGCAGGGCCTGCCTTTTCCTGTGAAGAGCTTCACTTGGACGCCTGGCTTGTTCTTCATCTATTCTAGTAATTTCATTTCTTACCTCTGACACTTTCTTGGTTTCTAATTTATTTCTATGGTAAAGATATGAAATAATCTGGCCTCTTAGGAAGGCCTTTAGAGTTTCCCAGAGTGTTCCTGCAGAAACCTCTGTAGACGTGTTTGTCTCTAGGAAGAAGCTGATTTGTTTGGATATAAATTCTGTGCAGTTCTTGTCTGCCAATAAAAGAGGGTTAAGACGCCATCTGCGAGGTGAGTACGAGGGGCTTATTGATTTTAGCTCCAAGACTAGAGGGGCATGGTCAGAGATAACAATTGTGTCATATTTGCATGATTTAATTGTAGGCAGGAAATTATTATCTATAAAAAAATAATCAATTCTTGAGTAGCTATAATGCACTGGTGAGTAGAACGAATATGTTCTTGAGTTTGGGTTAAGAAACCTCCAGGGGTCTGATAAGTTGTGATCATTTAAAAACTGTGTAATTATCTTTGCAGTATTAGATGTCATCCCCCCTGTCACGGGAGTCCTATCTAAGAGTGGATTTAAAACACAATTAAAGTCCCCAGCCATTATAATTTTATGAGTGTTCACATTGGGAATGGATGCAAATAGATTTTGCATGAATTCCTTATCATCAACATTGGGTGCATAAACATTTATCAAAATCATTTTACTGTTATATAAGTTGCCCATGACCATCACATATCTCCCTTCAGGGTCCGACACTACCTCTGATGCTACAAATGGAACTGTTCTATGTATGAGAATTCCCACCCCTCTAGTTTTCTTTATAAAGCTAGAATGGAACATTTGGCCAGTCCAGTCTTTTTGTAATCTGAACTGATCCTTGGTTAGTAAGTGGGTCTCCTGTAAAAATACTATTTTAGCGTTTAAGCCTGTTAGGTGAGAGCATACTTTCTTTCTCTTTAATTCGTGATTCAGGCCTTTAACATTCCAGCTCACAAAGTTAACTGTCCCATCATGGAGACATTGATTCTGAGTTTTTAATGTCATTTTATAGTTTTAATTGGTAATATGGCAGTTTTAATCTTAGTTTCAAGATTCCCCAGGAGTTGTTGCATGTTAGCCTGTTGCTGCATTGATTTTTATAATTATAAGGATTATAAGAATAGATTAAATATAACCTGCTCTCCTTCTCTCCCCCCCTTTATCCCCCCACCCCCCCATTTTGCCTCCCCACATGAGGCTAGATCCCACTTTGCGATGTTCCAGTCCTCTGACATACGAAGAGACAGAGCACGTCCAAAACAAAACAAACCCCACCCTGCAGCGGCGTTACAGAATTAAAACAGAGATATCTTTTACAGTTAAATCCTTAATACTATCTGCCGAAAATGTTCTCATTAACAATATTTAAGCTTGAAATAATCTTCAGCGCTTTTAAGTTAAGATATTAAGATTAAAAAAAAAAAAAAAAAACAACCCTGGAGTGATTTTAAAAACTAGTCTAGGATAAACCTGGTAATTCATACTGTAATAGTATAATGGTAATTGTATAAATAGTAGAACAAGCATTAAACCAAGGGTATGAAGTTAAACAGTCTACTTTAAGGTATAGTAAAATAAAAAAAAAAAAAAAAAAAAAAAAGGAATAAAAAAATAAATAAATAAAACGAATCCTACTTTAATCACTTCCACATTTTCACACTCACGTCTATAACTCTATAACTCTGATTAAAACATAAACATATAACATATAAAGTCCAGATAAAAACAAAAAAAAAAAAAAAAAAGAAAAGAAGATGTATAATTATAATACCAGTCTCTTTAAACATGGATCCAGCGATCAGATCATAGGTCTTTCCCGTGCCTTGATAGAATACGGCTCTTTAATTTTAATTAACTTTCAAAAAAGTGTCGGAAACAGCTTCTTTAATTCTTTTTCAGCTTCTTCTTTGCTGAAGAAAATATAATGTCCATCTTGAACTTCCACTTTCAGTTTGGCAGGATACAAGAGGCTGTATTTGATATCGGCTTCCCATAGCATCCTTTTAATGTCGTTGTAGGATCTGCGTTTTGCAGCTGTTGATGGTGAGAAGTCGGGAAAAATACGAATAAGATTATTTTCGAATATAATCTCTTGCTTGTGTCTGAGAAGTGCCATCACATCAAGCTTACATCTTAGTCGTTCGAAGCGGACAATAAAAGACCTAGATTTAAAGGCGCTTGGTATCTTTGTGCGATAAGCCGTGGCTATCTCATTGTCGAGTTTAAAGTCATCTCCAATTATTTTAGACAGTAATTCTACTGCAAATTTCACTGGGCTTGAGCTTTCTCGTTTCTCAGGTATACCCTCAATTCTTATATTATTTCTTCTGCACCCATCCTCCAGGGCTGCAAGTCTGTCTCCAAGTTTTTTGTATTCCGAGTTCGCAGCTGTGGCTTTTTCATCGGCGTTAGATGCCATTTGTTCCGCTGTTTCCACTCGAGCCGTGAGGCCCTGCTTAACGTCTTCCAGCTGATCTGAAACGTCATTAATATGATCATCAAGCCTTTTCAGTTTGGAGTTAGTTTCTTCAATGTGTTCCACTAATTTCTCCAACATGCCTTTAAAGTTCACGTCGAAAGGTTCAAATAGACGCGTTTCCTTATCTTTGTTATCCTTCTTGAGCTCAGTGGCCACCTTCTTAAGATCATTTGTGTTATCTTTCTTAAGCTCCTTCATGGCCGTAACTATGGCAGTGGACTGTGTAGCGATCATCTCTTTCTGTGTAGCAATCATCTCTTTCAGTTCGGACAGTTCGCTTCTGCTTTCGTGCTCCGCAAGTGAAAATGCAGCTCCTGTTACAGGCTCGCGATGAGTAGATGAGAGCACGTCCTGCAGAGCCCTTTCTAGTCTCGAATGATCCTCAGAAATCGGCGATCCCTCGCGACCTGTATCACTTGCGCCTTCGCTCCCATTTTCACTCTCGACTGGAGACGATACAATGGAGCGGGGTCCCAGGAATTCTGCGCACTCTTCTGCCTGTTCTAGGTCAGTCTCCGTGATGCCATACCTTACACTTGCACTCAGGCCGGAAGTCTGTCCGGACTTCGATGCAGCTTTAAGTTTCTTTTCCGGTTCTTTCTGACTTTTCTTCTTGTTACTCATGCTTGTATATTGTAGTGGAAGTTCCTTGGTCGGGTTAAATACAGGATACCTCTAAATAATATGAAATACGTGGGAAAATAAAGCCGCTGCTAGCGGAGCTCTGCTTCAGACGTCCTTCTCCTATAAACGGACGAAACCAAGCTCCCGGAGCTGAGACTTTTAAAAGTTAAATTCACAAAAGGGCACTTCAAGGGATAGTGAATTGTAAAACGTCAGGCTTGAAAGGATATGGAAAACCAACAATCTGCATAAATTTAAAAAATATTTATACTAAGAAAAAGAAACATACAAATATTCAAATAAGGATAAAGGAAGAAAGACTTAGCAAAAAGACTGTTACAAAATAGTTTTAAACAAGGCAGAATGACCATGAGGCCTCCAGAAATGTACCTAGAAGTAGGCCAGGATTAACCTACCAAGAAGAGATTCACCTTAATTCAGCCAGACCCCCCAATACTACCTGCTGGATTTGGCATAAAAATGGGGAGCTGGCAAAACATGAAATGTTCACAATTCTATTAAAAAGCCTCACATGGCAGGACAACCGTCAAACCCCAGCTTGTAAACAGTAAGGGCAAGAAAGATTTTTATACATTGAATATTTATTAGCACAAATAGAAAATTAAGCAAATGTGCTCAACAGAGCAGAAAATGGGCAAAAGGACTTGCCTAAAAGGCAATCCAAAGTAAACAGGTCCCAATATACAGTCCAAGAAAAACAGGCAAGAATTTCACAAAACCAGTAAAACCAAAAAGAAAAGGCAATACTCATTTGACTCCACACTGAATGAAATGATCTACTGCTCCTAAGGCTTCTCAGCTGACTTAAATAGTCAGAGGAATGGACCCAGGAATGGTAATGTGAACTTGGCACCCCCTCCTGGGGTTCAGCCCACAAAGAACAAGGAATATAATTAAACTTATAGAGATTGTATTCAATTTAAAAATAATAAATTAAATTGATGAAAATAAAATAATAAATAAAAAAAAATAATAATACAAAGACAAGAAAAACAACAATAAAATACATAGACGTAAGTTAATACATAACAGGAGGTGAAAAGGGTATACCTAAAAAAGATAACCGAAAGCAAACATGTCCAATCCACTACCCATACAACAAGAAAAAAATCCACAGCAACCAGAAAATCCAATACGATAGTCACAAATGACAATGCTTACTATCCAATAATCAATGAACCCCTCACAGGCTTATTTCCTCCAACTGAATATAGAGACAGTAGGAGGTCTCTCAGCAGTTACATCATTGTGGCCCCACCTCTTGGGGGATGCACCCACAAAACTCAAGGAATGTAGCTTTGAGGCTCAATTAAACAATACCTAGATGAAACAATTGTAACACAAATTACATATAAATGAAAAACATGAAAAAGAATAACTTTATAAAAAACAATGACAGACGGAACAAGAAAAAAGCCAAATAATCAAAAACCAGGAAACAAACCCTGGCTGTACCAGAACACCCCATTAGCTGAATACCAGTTGCAATTCACCATGTGGAGGGGAGTATGTAACAAAATAAAATACAATACAATACAATACAATACAGATTATTTTTGTATAGCCCAAAATCACACAGGAAGTGCCGCAATGGGCTTTAACAGGCCCTGCCTCTTGACAGCCCCCCAGCCTTGACTCTCTAAGAAGACAATGAAAAACTCCCAAAAAAAACCTTGTAGGGAAAAATGGAAGAAACCTTGGGAAAGGCAGTTCAAAGAGAGACCCCTTTCCAGGTAGGTCGGGCGTGCAGTGGGTGTCAAAAGAAGGGGGTCAATACAATACAATACAATACAGTACACAGAACAGAACAAATTTTTAGAAGTACGGAGCAGAATTTAACAATAGATGATATCACATAATAAGATTTGGATAATTTTAGACTCCTGGAGACCTCATCCATCAAGCTGCCTCCCCCATGTGGCCATTCCACGGCTGAAACAGTGTTGGGCCAGCCAATCCAATGAAAGGACCCCTCTTTCTCATGATTCCTGCGATCCTCCATCAGGGATGACTTTACCTTAGGCAGGCAAAACAACTTGGCAGGTGGGCCGTGGCACCAAGTGCCACATTTGAGTACCGAGAAGATAAACAGAATAGGTGAGGGTTAGTATCCAATTCTAACTATCATTTTACTTATGTTTTAGTACTAATAACTAACAACAGAGGTGCAGTCTGTACAGTTAATCAGCAGCTCTAGTCAGGGTGTGCTAAACTGAAGTAGTGAGTCTTCAGCCGGGATTTAAAAGCTGAGACCGAAGGGGCATCTCTTATAGTAGCAGGCAGACCATTTCACAGTTTAGGGGCCCTGTAACTAAAAGCTCAACCTCCCATTGTTATTTTATTAATCCTTGGAACCATAAGCAAACCAGCATCTTGACATCTTAATGTGCGCTCTGGTTTGTAAGTCATGATAAGTTCAGACAAGTAAGCCGGACCTCGGCCATTTAATGCTTTATATGTTAAAAGGAGGATTTTGAAATCTGCCCTAAACTTAACCGGGAGCCAGTGTAAGGATTTAAGAACTGGAGTTATGTGTTCATATTTTCTTGTTCTTGTAATAATTCTTGCAGAAAAGAGAAACGCAAACCAAAGAAAAATAATTTTAAAATATTTGACAATCAAGAGGATGCCTATTGGAAATCAATTAAGCAAATTCACGAAAAATTCGAAACATTCAATCATATTAACGAAAGGAAAAAGAAGATTTAAAGGGAAAAAGAAAATAAACAGAAATCAATAAATAAAACTAAAGCAATGTCAAAATGGTGACAGCCTCCACTTTCCAAGAAAAAATAAGTCTGGAATCAGGAGTTGACGGGAAGGCCGTCAGGCAGGACGTTAGTTTGGCAGGAGATTTGAACAGAAAGAGCAGGAGGAGACACAGAGCATTTTGACTATGCTTTTGGCATGTGCTAGAACAGGGGTTCTCAACCTTTTTAGCCCTTTTCACCCAGTTTTATAGATTTTTGTTCTGTGAGGATCCTTTATTAATGGCTATTTTAATGTAAACTAACCAGCATTTTCTCCTGAATGGCACACATTAATAAATATCAGTAAATACATATTTAACTAACATTTAAATAAAGAGTACATAATAGATGAAATAGGCATGGTATTCATCCAAAAATAACTTGGCACATGGGTGTTTTATAGTGAATATTACTTAGTGTCCATTTACTTAGTACCCTGGACCTGTTAAATTTTCACAAGTGTGTTGAAGTCAGCGGAAGAGAGTGCAGAGAGGAGAAGGCCGACTGGTCTAGAAGTTTGGTACACATCTACATTACATAAGGCAAGACAAGCTGTTCTGCAATTGTGTGTGCTTTCTTCTGTTTGGCAACCTAATGTTCAATGAAACAATACCCAGAATGCCTGCTGGTTTTTTGAAGCCTCAAGATTTTCATGCATCACTTAAAAAATCAAACGACTTACTTCTAAGTACCAGGCTTCCAGGTTTCCAAATGTCTTTGAAAGGCTTTGTGTTTTCATTTGGTAGGACCACACCATAGATAACACACAACGCTTCACATTAATAGTAAATCTATACCTCAGAACAGTGTTTCCCAAACTCGGTCCTGGGGACCCACTGTGGCTGCAGGTTTTTGTTCCAACCAGATTCCTAATCAGTGACAACACCTGCTAGCACTGATCTCATTTAATTAGCTGGTATTTTTTTTTCTTTTATTCAACATTCAGAAAAGCATAGCAGCATGATGTTTACATTTATAAGACATTTAGAAATATTTCTGCTTTTGCTATAGATTTAAAAGCGTAACTCTCTTTTGTTGATTTCATTATACTTTGCCCTTCCTCTGTGCAGTTTTTCCCCCTTCGTTGTATCTTAATAATGACAATTAAAAACGAGCAGATCAGACACCCAGGCAAACAACACTGAATAATCAAAGGCTGCAACTACTTTAGAGTCAGACCCACTAATTAGTAAATAATGGATTAATTAAACAATTAGAAAACCTAGGAAAGTAGAATGAAAATAAAGATGAAAATACTGCTAAAAAGAAAAAAATACATTATTCACATATAACTGCTTGATACATTTTCATATTTTTTTTTAGCAAACTTAGTTTTCTAATTTCTATATTGTTCCCAAAACACAGAACTTGGGAAATATCAGTTCACTTAATTAACCCAGGAGTTCAATTAAAAACAGAAGCTGGTTGGAACAAAAACCTGCAGCCACAGTGGGTCCCCAGGACCGAGTTTGGGAAGCACTGCCTCAGAAAATTGTGTGTTTCTTTAACATCCCTGTCTGGTTCACATTTTTGGAATGAATCTTGGGAGGCTGATATAGAATTTAAAGAGCAGGTGATGCTACAGAGCACTTAGGGTGCTTGTCCATGTTTGCTGGCTTTCTTAATGAGGTGTCATCATCTGCTTTTAACTGGACTTATGTCAGTTATTTCAATTCTCCCGTATGTTAGAACAAAATGTCCCCGTGACTACGAGCAAACCTGAAATCTGCAATCAGCAGCAACTGTAAAATGGTCTATTTATTTATTTTTTAAAACTTAAGCTGTTGACTCATCAAGGGCATCCAGTGACCCACATTTTGGTCACGAGCTGTAGAGAGTGAGTAGTAATGAGTTACATTTACTCCGTTACATTCACTTGAGTAACTTTTTAAAAAAATTGTACTGTACCATACTTTTTAATTTTACTTGAGTACATTTGTGAAGAAGAAACGCTACTCTTACTCCGCTACATTGGACAACACTCGACTTGTTACTTTTTTCCATTTACACATTAGATACGCTTATATTTTTGCCAGAGAGAAGTTGCCAGTGGATCTACTGCATGACTGTTTCACCAATCAGACGTAGCAACAATAATCACATGACTCAGTTTCAGCAATCAGACGTAGCCATGCAGTCACATGACCACACACAAACTTCCTGCGTCTGCAGCCTGTGAGAGGTACTTTTAGTCATGCGGGGCTCCTGTTCACTGCTAAACGGTCACAGCTTCATTACAAGAACCTTGAGAGTCACCTCCTGCTGAAGCTTAACCATCACTTCACTGAGGGAAGAACAAGCAGGTTTTAACCAAACACGCACAGACACAGACAGTCAAGGTAAACTGAGACTTCTTGTACGTACACAAGCTGCCTTGTTCTGATGTTATTTTCTACCAGCTGTGCTATTTGGAGGGCAAGTGTGTGATGATGCCAGTCCCCTACAGACTCTTTTCTTTTCTCCTGTTCTTTGATTCCCCCTTCTTTTTTTGTGCCGACCCGTATATATACACTCCCATCTCCGTGGGCCTTAATCACACACCGCAGAAAGCCAATGAAGCAATTGAGAACGATCGCACCCACACGTGCAGGTGTGACTCGCTCCAACTACCTCATTAACTCCCCGCGGTCGTGCAGTTGTGCTGACGGAGAGTGACACGGCTTTATGGATTTGAAACTGGCCTTTTTTTTTTTTTGAAGCTGTGGACCTGCTACACCACATAGTGAATATACATTATTATACTGTCAGTGTACAGTATACCTCATCACTGTAAGTGGTTTGCACTGTTCAAACATACATGTTACCTACTGTAGGTATCGGCTTCAAAAGCTTTGTTGTGAAAAACTGAGATTTGGAACTTTGTGTTATTTGTGCATCTTTATTTTGTAAAGATGTTTTTTATTTGTACTCATTTTTTATTTTATTATTTGGAAATAGCAGAATTTGCACATTATTTTATATTTTTGTCTGTCTTATTACAACATTTCTAAAAAATAAATCATTTATTATGTTCAAACAGTTCATTTTATGTTCAACTCAGTACTTGAGTAGTCTTTTACTACTACTTTTTCCTTCTACTTGAGTAATATTATTTTGAAGTAACGCTACTCTTACTTGAGTACAATTTTTGGCTACTCTGCCCACCTCTGACGAGCTGTGGGTTGAGAAGCACTGGGCTAGAGAGTGTGCCACCCCATCTTTTAGTATAGATTTAGATGTATTTATCTATTTTCCATTCATGAACCATAATTGGGCTTTGGGTCCTACTTGCGGTGGCATGGCCACAAGCCATGACTCTCAGGACAATAAAAGCAGGACGTGCACACAGCATGGCTGACACACTGCTGAAAACACATTGCACATCTTACTGATCGTTTTCATTGCAAATGAATGTTGTCACAAACGTGTGACTAGGAAGACGTTGTATGGACCAAGCAAAGGTAATTCCACGCCAGGCCAGGGGGTGGCGGGGTGCACTAAACTTTCTTCTGTTACCTCTGCATCCCAGCCGCGGGAAAACCTGTCTGATTTAGAACAGAAGACATCACTTCCGGCTCCGGCGCCTAGAAGATTATCACTTCCGGCATCTACTCTGACTAATGAAGAACATCACTTCCGGTTCCCTTACATCACTTCCTGTCCTATCCCTTAAAACCACCATCTTGACAAACCATCGACAGTTCTGTTTTGGACTCTGTATAGAGAACATCTCTGTATTTAAAAGACTCTTTTGCAGCCAGGAATAATATACGGGTGGCTGCCCCAAACCTTTTTAAGTGTGTCGAGTCTATTCATTTTACAATGTCAAACAATCCGAGTGCAAAAGACAGTCATACAAGACTATAGAACTGAAGATGTAGTCTACCTCCACCATGTAATGGGGCTGCAGATTCTTCTCAAAGGAAGCAGCGGTGCAGCTATATGTTTGAAGACTGGAGGTCTTAGTGTTTCCAAGTTCTTATATAACATGGCTGCTAGTAACATCACGCACCTTCATCCACATAGGCCACACACCCCTGACAACACATGGTGTCATAGCAACCAATCCACCAAACGATGACACCTAATCGTGTGATTATTGTACAATTTGACATGAAGAATAACAAAAATAATTAAAGTAGCATAAAAAATGCTAAAATGTCCTTTAAATTCCCGACACTCATAAGTTCACCAGAACATCTTAAGCCAGATGTCTGAGACAATGAAGCACAACACTGCTAACAGCACCCATTACTTACTTTTAAAGAAGGTCAGTGAAAGTTAAGTTACAAGGAAAAAAGTTAACATGTAACATATCTTCTGTGAACTGGTAATAGCTTTGTTTCCATATAATAATACCCTCCAGGATAAGTGGTACAGTGTGGGCAACGCCAGACCTGCCAGGGGCTACGCAATTTGATTACTGGTATTAGCAGAGAGCTGACACTTACAGAGACTCGTCTATCACTGAAAGGAAAATTAGTTTCATCACAACCCCTGGGGAATCGTAACATTAAATTTACTCTGCACTCTGTAAGGTATTTTTACTTTTAATCCCTAGTCAATATTAAATATGATCATACAAATACAGTAAAACTACAAAGTCTTACAAGAAGAATTGAACTGAACATAATATTTTTCAATATTTTTCTGTCTTGCAGTTTCCTTTGTTGTAGGTGACTGGATAAAGGACAAATAGTTGCTGTCTGTGACAAGTACTGGAGCCCAGCAGGGCCTGTCTGGAGTCTGCATGGGTTTTCCTTCCACATTCCAGCTGATGGCTCTTAATTGGCATGATGTGAGTGAGTGTGTCCTGAAATTAACTGGTACACCTTCTGGAGTTAACACCTTAGTTCAGGTAGTGCAAAAATGCATCTGTTTCTCATGTACTTTGTGGCTGGGTAAACAGACTGAGGAGGCCAGAACAAAGTTTGGGGTGCCAACCAGGCAATCCCATTTAATGTATGTTCAGATATAAAGAAATGTAATTCCGTAGGCACTCATAGTACAGTGGCTTACAGTGGCCAAAGGGTATGGCACTTCAGCAGAAGCTCTGTCACTGTTGAGGTTCAGGTCCAAAATGAATGCCTGGCATACTGGGCGACCCTACAAATTGAAATAACAGTCAAAAAATAATAATAACTTCTGATTAAATGGCATTTCTGTTAGCCACTTCATAACCAAGTAATCCTGAATTTCTTTTAGAGACATATTTGTTTTTGATTTAAGGAAACTTCAGCAGGATAATAAAAGGTCCTTTCTGTCCGCCCCTTTATTCACAAACGTGACACCACTGCACTTATCTGGCTCATACTATGCTATTAATCCTTTTCACCCCTAGATGCTCAAACCAGATTAACACTGGAATAGCAGGATCTCAGGCATGCCCTTTGAAGGATATCCAACCTTAATGGCCTCAGCAAACCACCTCAAACTGTACATGTGCACTTAAAAGATTTAGGACTTTGAAAAGAAAGAAAGAAAGAAAGAAAGAAAGAAAGAAAGAAAGAAAGAAAGAAAGAAAGAAAGAAAGAAAGAGTTTGAGTTTTGAATTGAACTTTATTAATCAATAATCAACAAATCATTTACAATGTCATAAGTAAAAAACAAAGAAAAACTCACCCCAAAAAGAAAATAATCCAAATCATTTACAATATTGTAAGTAAAGACAACAAAGAAGAACTCATCCATCCATTATCCAACCCGCTATATCCTAACTACTGGGTCATGGGGTCTGCTGGAGCCAATCCCAGCCAACACAGGGTTCAAGGCAGGAAACAAACCACTGCAGGGCACACACTAGGGACAATTTAGAATCACCAATGTACCTAACCTGCATGTCTTTGGACTGTGGGAGGAAACCCACGGGGAGAACATGCAAACTCCATGCAGGGAGGATCCAGGAAGCGAACCCAGGTCTCCTGACTGCAAGGCAGCAGCGCTACCCACTGCGCCACCATGCCGTGCAACTCACCCCAAAAAGAATACAATATTTAATGCATATTTCAAATAAGAAAAATCAACTCATTATCCTCAAGTTTGCAAATTGCCTCATGAACACACCACCTGCCCGCAAAAGAATCCACATTTGCGGTCATTTAGTAAAATTGATATTCTAAGTACATTCTGGATTTCACAAGGCCATGAAATAATGTTATCATGTCATGCTGCCTATTTGATTTGACTCTCTCTTTTCTTGATTTATAAATAGCCAGCTTGACCTGTCCAACGAGGAAATTCCCAGTCAGACATTCCTCCTGATTATTCTTATTTTTGGTAACACCATAAATAAATACACAATCATTAAAAGACAACGTAAGAACACTCAAACAGAACATTTAAAAGAGGTCTAAGTCTACTACGGAAAAGAAAACAGTGGAAGATGGTCTCTCTCACTCTCCACAAAAAGGACATTCGTCAGTAACTGAAGTATCAATCAGTGAGACATAGGAATTAACAACAATGATGCAGTGCAGCACCCGCCATTGCAAATCACCGGCTCTTTTGTTCATCTGTGGTCCATATACGTTCTGCCAAGCTGGTCCCAGTGTCTTTAACCCTGAAGTCTGCTCCTCCAGGATGTCTCTGGTGTTGTGCAAAGTATTTCCCGGTGACATGCCAACATACATATTCTCTGGAGCTCTTTGAGCTGTAATAGGAGCCCTTATGTCACTTGCACGTTATCAGCAATACTCTTGTATCTGGTCCATCTGGTAAATAAAATATTAATCAAAAGGCCGGTCGTCAGTCTGAAAATCTTATTTACTGCACTTTGTTTAAGAAGTGTCCAGCCATTTGCTTAGGTGAAACAAAGAAATGGCTAGAAGAGCATTTGAGGGAGTATGTTCAAGCTGTTAACATCAAAGACCTTACAAGACCTAATGTAGACCTAGTGTAGAACACTTCACATCCCTTGATTATAGCCACATTGTTTGTGTTCTTTCACAGGGTTTCAAAGACAAATTTCAATAACAAACAGAAGAAACTAAGCTCATTCTCACCCTGGGATCACACCTTTCTCCAGGTCTTAACAACCAAATATATTTTTAATCTCTCTCATCATCTTCTTTAATGGAAGCTTTTTCTCAACTATTCTCTCTTTTTCCTTTCATCTGTCCACCTTTGTTCCCTCCATTCTGTCCTATATGCTGTATGTTACTTCTTTCATCTTCAGTGTGTAAATAACCTTTAACCCATTTTCCATTATTTTATCAGTTTCTACTTACCAACCTTAGGAGCTTCAAGTCCTAGGAATGGTACAAGAACATAGACAGATAGATAGATTTAACAAAGTCCTTGCTTGATTAGGTCCCTATACTCCTCCTCCTGCCCACTCCTGATGCAGCCCACGATAGCAGTGTTGTCAGCGAACTTTTGCACATGGCAGGACTCCGAGTTGTATTGGAAGTCTGATGTATATAGGCTGAACAGGACCGGAGAAAATACAGTCCCCTGCGGCGCTCCTGTGTTGCTGACCACAATGTCAGACGTGCAGTTCCCAAGACGCACATACTGAGGTCTGTCTTTAAGATAGTCCACGATCCATGCCACCAGGTATGAATCTACTCCCTTCTCTGTCAGCTTGTCCCTGAGGAGCAGAGGTTGGATGATGTTGAAGGCGCCAGAGAAGTCCAGGAACATAATTCTTACAGCACCACTGCCTCTGTCCAAGTGGGAGAGGGATCAGTGTAGCATACAGATGATGGCATCCTCCACTCCCACCTTCTCCTGGTATGCAAAGTGCAGAGGGTCAAGGGCGTGTTGAACCTGTGGCCTTAGGTGGTGAAGCAGCAGCCTCTCCATGGTCTTCATCACATGTGATGTCAGAGCAACAGGCCGGAAGTCATTCAGCTCACTAGGACGTGATACCTTTGGGACTGGGGTGATGCAAGATGTTTTCCAAAGCCTCGGGACTCTCCCCTGTTCCAGGC